>NC_083768.1:20534474-20551974 GCF_963514075.1 Conger conger
TGTGTACTTGTGTGTATGTATCTTTGTGTGTGTATTTGGGAGAGAAAGAGTGAGAGTGAGAAGACGTATGAGCTTTAGTGTTTCATATTAAACAACCCAAAAGCTAACAATTTGGTTCAAGGCTATGCTATGTTCTTCTCAGAAGATACTGAAGATTGTGCGGAAATAGTAATTGCACTTTGTGAGAGACTATTACTCGGTACTTGCTGACAGATAATACAGCGTGAGAGAAACAGAGTGCTAGTGTGTGTGTAGGTGTGTATACATTCAAAAGCATGTGTATATGTTTATGTTACTGTACGCATCCCTGTGTCTGTGTGAAATCTTGTACATGATTGTATACATGAAATTATAGTGTTTATAGTATATGTTTATGAGAGCTTGTTGGTGTATGTGAGGGGTGTGTGTGAGAGTGTGTTTTTTAGGTGTTAGGTCTGTACGTAAATCTGGATGTGTGCAAGCATGGCATCTTGTGGGTGTTCAAGCACATGTAAGTTTGTATGTGTGAGTATCTATTTGAAAGTGTGATTGGACTCATTTGTGTGTGCATGTGGGTGTGCGCACGTATGTGTGCGTGTGCGTTTGTGTGCGAGTGTGTGTGCATGCGTGCGTTTGTTTGAGCGTGTGTACTGCACTGCACATAGACAGCTCTCATTCCCTCTGGATTTCCCTCTCCTGTAAACACAGGATGACATGAGCAGAGAGACAGCCGGTCTAGTTTAAACAACAGGAGGGTGAGCGGTGGCACTTCAGAACCTTCCAGACCCGCAGACCAAACCCAGTTGACAGAGCGGCACAGTCCACCCAGGCACAGCCAGAAGCTTCATCCTTACACACACTCAAGGTGCTGCTGTCACAGAGGTACTGACCCAAAGCTAGTTCCAAGCTCTTCAGAAGGCAGCCTTCCAAAACAAACACACATACAGTCCAGGACAGCTGTCCCTGGGAACATATACCCTGGACAACACATACAGTCCAGGACAACTGTGACTTTCTGAAGGCATCTGAATTCAGGATAGGGTATAAGGTAACAGCATGAGGTAACAGGAATAAGTGGAGATTAAAAGCACAAAAGCATAGTATGCAAGAAAGTATGCGGTTATCCTATATGCAAGGGGCATGGAACTCTGGGCTTGTAGATGTGCTGAATTTTTTGTTTTACCTTGAAGTCAGCAAGACTGTTGAGATGAGTTTTACCCAAGTAATCAGTTCCTTTAATTGATCGGTTAAATGCTGAGTGAAAATTAAAATCAGCAGGGCCTGCGTATTCCCGGTACCGCCTGCTAGACGTAAACAACTTTATTCCTGCCCCTCCATTCTGCGTTATCATCATCCTGTACTAGTGCAAGGCTCCAGTTCTGAAGTACACTGACTAGGTAAGGAAAATATGCAGGGTTATGCATGCAGATTGAAAATCAGCAAAAAAAAAAGTTTGAGGGGGGTTTTAAAAAGCTAACGTAGCTAGGTTTAGCTAACTTTCCCTTTAATGATATTTCAGTGTAGACAGAAGGAAGACCCAAGGTTTCACAGGAGCGAGTAAAGTTGTTGATTTTGTTGAGAGATGAAATGCAGGTTATAACTCGTTATAACCTGTCAGTTTGAAATCGACGATGGCCGGAGTATAATTCTGATAAGCCGTGTGGGACGTGTAGCAGCTACTATGCGTAGCAGCAGAAGCCAGCAGGTTCTTTTTTCCTTGTGTGTTTATAGGGGATTAGCTGTTGGAGAGTGCAGTGGAACACATATACACAAGGTCTCGGCACAACCGATCATTTAAAGAGCGGAAAAAATCCCCTCCAGGTCATAATTCATAATTCGTTATTATTATTGCTAAGGAATACTCAGCCACTGCTGTTCTCAAAACACTGGTCTCCACCGGACAAGCAGCGTGGCACCTTGCCTTAGCTGCGCATCACAAGAGGAGGAGAAAAATATAAACACAATACAGTAAATACAATACTTTAAAGGTCAGCTATCCCCAAACTTGAAAGGTTTAAGCTGGTGGCTTACCGGGGAAGCCACATCAATTAGACACATTGTTGCAAGAAACCATTTATAGAGCTCAAAGGCTTTCAAAATCTCTTTGAACAACTCTCACTGTAAAATACCTGCTGCCAAACCAGCCCAGTTTTTTTTCAATGCGGTATCCCTGGAGTTTTATGGAGAAGAGAGATTGTATCTATATGTAGGTAAATACACAAGACAATATATCATGGTTTCAAAGATACAAACATTATTGCTTTCCCTTTTCCTAAAAGGCACCAGGGGTGAGTTTATGAGACACTGAAACCCAGGAACGCAGTTTGGTCAGATTTGCCAGACATTTATAAAACAGCCAGGACTCTGGAGTCGGTTTACAAGTCTGAAGGCAAAGAACATACTGAGAAACTTCATGCAAAAAAACACACATTTCAAGGACCATTACAGAAGGGCAAGAACCAGTACAGAAGGCCAAGAACCAGTACAGAAGTTCAAAAATGGGAGGGATTGATTGCAGACTGGCCAATAACGCTGGGCCCTGACATTCCCCTTTTAGCTGAGCTATATTAGGTAGGTTTGTGCTTTGCATATTCAGCTATGGTTCATCTATAGGTCCCATTTGAGTTGCCTGGGCCAATCACTGAGGACCACACACCTGATTTAAACTGTTCGTAATTTTCTGACAGTTTCCACAAATCGATACTTTGTTATAATCTTTGTTCAGTCAATAATCATTAAGATAACAATGGGGTAACCTATGCACACCAAACAATTATTAAACACATTTGACTTTGGTCTTTTGACCCACAAGTTAGAAAAAATAAATAAATAAATGTGTGCGCATACCTGCATGCGTGCATGTTTGTGTTGGGGGGAGAGTCAGAACTTTTCCTCTGTCTTGCTTGCACCTCATTATGCATAATGATGTACAGATAAATGTGCACATTTGCAGTATCTAAAGTCCAATGGCTCTATGCGATATTGTACTGCTAAACAATCACTCCAACATACCATCTGAAATACTCCCCGCAGTTTTTTGCCATCGAGAGCGAATACTGGAAGTCCACTGAAAGAGTATTTCAAAACTGAGCAAATGAGCACCACAGATTTGGATGTAACGTGCCTATGTCCATATGAGCTTCTGACTCATATCTTTGTTTTATCAGACTATAACTTCGGCCAAAGATTACAGGAAAAAGCTAAGTCTACATTCAGCCACAAAGTTTTAATGAACATCTGTCTCCTCTGCGACTCATCTGCGATTGATCTGACTTAAACTGATCTCATCTTCCTCCTGCTGAAGACAGACACCTTCACAGCAATAGTTAAACATAGTGTGTAATTTAAATGCATTCTAGGCAAAACCTTTGCAAACTTTACCAGAAGTATACATTTGACCCTTGCTTCAAGAAGCAAAGATATGATAAATATAGGCTGAGGATGGCCAAAAAATTCAATATATCCCGGTAAAACATTAAAAATATTATGCAACAATAAACATTGCACATTAAAATACAATTATCAATAGTTGAATTATACAGAATTTAATTTGAATAACGGCTGGTGAAATAACAATAAAATATGCTCATAAATAAAGCAGTAAATGAGGGAAGCAAGATTTAAAAACATGGTTACGTTATGCACAGCTAAGCTGGGAGAACAAAGAGAAGCAATACTGACGGAAACTTTGTGTGGAGTTCCTGGAAACATTGGTCTTTACGCATCTCAATATTCTATACCAACATATACTGATGACTGGTGACTTTTCAAAGGTGGAATTTCTGTAATGTCAAGACTCAAGTGCTGAGAATTTATAGAGCTAGCCATGCTATGTTAATTGGTGGTTAATTTTCAAATCCTTAATGACTTTCTCCCCAGACGCATACAGTAATTGTAGTGTAAACATCAGATCATTTTAAGTAACTCTTGGTGCTTTTAAACGGTAGATAAATTTAAGTGTCACCTCAACAACACTCACAGATCTCCTGAGTTCAATAAAGCTAGGGAAGGCGATCTTTGGGCGTGAGCAGAATGTGTGCAGAAGAAGAAAGATTTTGAATGTATACAGCAACGGAAAACCCACCCCCTCCTCCCATTTTGATAGGCAGGTAAGCCCGCTAAAGGGAACGATGAAAAATGGAAGTCCCTGAAAATCTGTCCTGGGACAGTAAGAGATATCAGATTTTTTTTCCCAGAGCAGTTGCTTTATTGCTAGCTGTCAGAATGTGACAAAAGACAAATTCACCAACTATTACCAAAAACAAATCACCTACCCCAGCTTTAACAAGCTTGCCTCTGGATTATTGTCCCTCTTCTTTCACTGTTACTGATCAAAATCTTAGTTCCAGGATGAAACTAAGACTAAAGATCAGCCCAAGAGGAAGTACTTGCAGGCTACTGTATTTTATTGAAGGCTATTTTCTTCTGCGGTCTTCTAACTCTAAACCACTTTTTGTGGTTTCCTCCTTCCTTTCAGTTAATAGGAGACTGATGATGATAATGATAATGACAATGATAATGACAGCAATTAAGTTAGAAACATAGCATACTATGCCAAACATAGTCATTCCCTGACAAAAATAGTACAGTATACAAATTGATTCACTGCTTTCTTGAAAACCATTCTTTAAAATAACTGAGTCAAACAAATGTCACCTTCTGTTAATTTGTGTTCAGTGTCATTTTCACTGAGAAAAGGTGACCTAACTTACACTTTGCTCAACAGCAGTCAGTTTCAACACCCCTCAGCATGATGTCAGCAGGGGCACCCTCACTTGCACAAGCTGCTCACAATTGCACAATAACAAAACTCAGCCTCACTCCAGGGGAACACTTTCTCCATGCGCTCTTCACACATATATTTCTGCAAGGGTCACCGTGAAAGCAGAGACATTGCTGTAAGTAGTCTCCATAATCAACAGATGAATCCCAATGACAGTGACCTCATACCAAAAATAGCCAACAAAAATAAACAACAACCCAATAAACAGATAAAAAACAATCTTTGGTTGGATTTACACCACTTGCTGAGTTGCATAGTTGGATCTACTTCCCCTTGAGTCCATTTTCAAATGCATATTGATCTTCTCAATGAATCTAATTGAATACTATACTTATAAACATACCCATTAAAGATAATAGTAGATACTAGGCTCATACTGAAAAAAATGACCCTAGGTGCCCCTCAAGTATGTTGACACATTATCAGACTTCACATATTTACAGAAATAAATATATATATATATCACCCTGCGTTGAATATAGTCACCCTGTTGACCCACCAACTTCTGTCAAAAGAAAGTATACAACTGCCGGTTGTCACTAGAATTACAATATACGCTTGAAAGCAACAACTTGTTTGCTGTAACACTTAAAAAACCATGACATCCCAGACACTTCAAGTGAACTCCCAAAACAGAGTGACAGGTGACGAAACTCATGATGGGGTCAATGAAAAAAATGAAAAAAAAGTACATGTTTTGCTTCCATGCATTTAACCAGTCACACACGCGATTGGGACAGAGAGTTATGAAATCTTACTAACTGCCTTCTAACGCATGTGCTATGTGGCAAAGCGTTATTACATAAGAAATTGGTTACAATCGCCTGCTTCTCAAGTTAATATATAGGCTACAATGTCACATCGGTCACTTTGCCTACGATATTGCTCAGATTAAATAGGCCGGAATTCCGTTGCCCGTGCTGTTAAGAGCTGAATCTAGAGCATCGTGGTAAAATGAATGAACTTTTGGAATAACTTTTGGTGAAGTTACATGAACGTGACAGATTCATTTTGGTTAAATAACAAATGCTAAATTTCAAGCTGCATACATTCCGTACACACATTGTTACTTTTCTGTTTCCACATGTTCACAAAGTGCCAGCGCATTTAACGTGCACGACATAAACAGTTAAATCCAGTTGTTGACAGCTAAATAACTTTACTCGTCCTCCAACAGACATAGTACAATTTTTCTCAGGTTGAATAAGCAAAGAAGAATAACGGGTTTTTTTTGTACGGAAGTTATGTATTTTCCCGGTGCGCATCAGGTTTCCATAATTCGGGGGATTGCGGGTGTGCCCCAAGATCTCTATATTAATATAATTGTCTGTAAATCAGAGCGTGCGTCACAAGCAAGTATTTTAATCATTACAATGTTTTGACTTGAACACCCGTGGCTCTCAATGATTTAAAATGGTGTTTAAAGGAAAACATGCGACTGGTTTAGTTACGCGCCCAGTTTCGTGTGGTGATGATATACTTTGTCAAAAAGCTAACTGCTTCAACAGCTCACATATAGATTGTTTCATTAAGGGCGCGTCGTGAGATTCAAATGAGAATCGCAGGTATCACGCAGACCTGGGTAAATGATTTCACTCCAAATAGGGATGCATAATCTAAGCAATACAAGTCAGCACTGGACAGTTGTGGCTACTGATAAAAATATGTAAATCGATTTTTTAAATTAACTTTTTAGATTTTATTTTGCAAAAATTCAAGTTACTCACATGAATGCATGGTAGATAAAAGCCCATCCTCTCGGCCTCTCCAGGACATTGTACATGTAGTTCTGCAACTTTCTGTAGCGCTTGCTTGAGGCTGAGGCAGACGCCCGGGCTCCAGGAGGCACGGGTATAGGGGTACCAAGAAGTCCGGTGCGGTGGGAAGGGTGTCCACGCTCCGGGGTAGACGGCTCGCTTCTCTCCGTGTGAACAGCAGTGAGAGCGACAAACTCTACCCGTCTGTCGTCGTTTGGAGCTGGGGGACTCAACATTCTAATACCGCCGTTATTCGATGGACTTCCTAACATTCTCAGTGTGAATAAGTTATGTAAGTACCTGATAAAAATATTCAGTCTATTTCCATGTAATATTTACAATTTATATTGTTCTTCATTCGATTCATGGAAAGTTGTGCTTGTCAGGGTATTTAATCTGACGAGAAATGTATGCGCTTTCGTCTTCAGCTGCAACTGATAGTAACGGTTTAACTTACAAATAATTATAGACAGCATATTTCTTATTAGAGCCTAATTATCTACAATTTGCTCCAATTATGTATAAACACCACGCAAATACATGTGACATACTAACGTGCGTCTAAGGCTTGAGAAAGTAGGCTACATCAAAATACCCGTGAAATACATAGCGTTCTTCTACGTTGCTGTTACGTTTCAGCCTTGATAACAGAATACACGATTGTACGAAGTAGTTGTATACACTGTAACAGAAATGCCATTTTAAGAAGTAACCAACATCTTAGTCATTCATAAAAGACGCACCAACTTTTAATTAGAGCTGCCATAAAATAATGATCAAGCCATATCTCTGGCGGCAACTATACCCAAACAATACCATGGACATTGTGAACAAGCATTTCAAAGTTGTTCGGTCAGCATTTATGATAGCAACCATAAACCCTACTTGCACGTTGGCCAGTATCTTTTTCTCAATTAGTCCACGGCAGCGGACATCATGCCCTCTCGCTCTGTCCCCTGTTCGCCTCCAATGCGTTTTGCTGACCCGGTTCAAGCGGGCAAGCCCTTGATGTGTTTAGATATCAGTAAAGACTTTGAAGTTCTGTGATTCCGGAGACCCCCCTAGATCGTCACTGACGTGTCACCTGGTCCAAAGAAGAAACTGCGACATTGTCAAACTCCGTGGTCAAACAAATAACCTCACGAACGGTTAGAGCAGAGGAGAATTGCTACGGTGCTCGATCGCAGAAACGGAGAGGACGCACGGAGTGACGGAAAGAGGGAAGGGGAGGGGAGTATCTATATTCGTTACTGGGAAGTTTAGGTTACATTTGTTTGTCTAATAAGTGATGTGGCCCCTTTCCCATTGAGTGCGACTCCTCAATCTCCACAAAACAATTGGCTATATGTCACTTATTGCTATTTTACATTACCCTTGAATCTTCACCGCGCCTATATTTAAACCACCAGAAATATTTTTTTAAAGGTCACAACGCTCGTTGCGGGCTGAAATGTGACTTCTAAGATTCAGCTGTGTCATTATCACAACAAACTTGTGAAACGGTAATTTTCCCAAATCCCCTTAACACGTGGAACATCCCGTCACACGGTATAACTTTATCGTATATGTAGGCTACATTATGTTGAAAACACATCGTTTAATCATTATAACGAGCCTAATCTCAAAACAAAGAATGTTTATTAGCAAGACAAAGAGCCTCTTACCAATGTATAAAAGCCCAAATAGGTCTGGGCTTACCCTCCAAATCACTTAACATATTAAGCAAGGTAGTAAACTGTACTATATCGTACAGAGCAAAATACTTTCGCCTATTTCAAAATTTCATAAACAATACAACACGATAACGTGTAAATTAAAATAAATACTTGAATTTAAATAATATAAATGTACAATTGAATGGATAATTGTTGCTATAATGGAATATAGTGTAATATAATGGAAGTGGGGTGAGACTGTCCATCTAAGGGGGAAACTACACAGAACTTACTGTAGAGTGAACAAGATAAAAAAGGAAACACACACACACACCAATAAGAACAGGGTCATTAAGAAAATGCCACACTGTGCCAAGCCTATAATTAGCAGCAACCAGATTTCTGACTTTTTGCCAAAATTTGGGTTCAACATAAAGCTGCAATGAAAGGTCATCGACTGTGCCTAGCACAGAGTAAGGGGTCCACCAAGGCCAGGTCTTGTGGATGACAAAAAAGAAATCACCACGTACTGGAATTCAACAGATGTCACTGCAAAGTGCCATTCTACAATGTCAGGCATCACATTCAGCGTTTAAAGAACATCAGACTGCATCAGAAGGGAGCTTAGTTGCCTTTAATAATGTGGAAGTGTGAGAAATGAAATAACTAAATGGCAAATGGTAAATAATTACATTACAGGTCTAGTCATTCAAAGCAATGGTCACATGTATGGTCACATGTATGTATTTAATCTCTGTACAACTCTCAGCAAGACTTTGCACACCAGATAGATAGTATGCTTTTGTATAATCTTGGAGCAGGTGTGCACCGAAAAGCGAACAATCAACATTTTGTCCCAAGTCTCATTGAAAACAGTATTATTTTGCACCTATTTTCAAAGAGAACCTGCCCAATGAAGGACAAGCTATGAAGATGGCCTGCAGCCAATTGCAAACATTATTGTTATATATCATTTACATAGTATTACATGTATTACTGACAATGTGGTGTTCCCTCTCCATGTCTTCTGTCACGTCGGTCCTGGGTTCGCTCCAGGGAGGCTCTCCCATTGCTTTGAACGGCATGGGAAGTCTTGAGAAGGTGACGACTGACCACTGGGAGGTTCAGGACGAGGGCTCCCCAGGACCAAGGCCACGGGATTAACATCAAAGCTTCTGAGGAGGAAATCAATCTGTGGACTCACCCCCAACCCCGAACCCTGCCCTCACCTTCCACTCAGATCATTAACACAGAGACGGAGCCAAACCAACAGCTTTCACATTCAGGAAAGGGCTCTGACAAAGCGCAACAGCTGTGCAAGGTCACAGAGGCACCACACACACTCACAAACACACATGCACACACACAATCTCAAACACACACACGCACACTCAAAAAAACCCACGTGCACACACGCACTGTCAAACACACAAGCACACTCTCTCAAACACACACACACACACACACACACACACACTCTCAAACACACACACTATCAAACACACACGCACTCTCACACACACACACTCGCACTCTCAAACACACACACTATCAAACACACACAGATACATACACTCTCAAACACACACTCAGGCATACACACATGCACACGCACACACACTCAAGTACACATATGCACGCACACACATGCTCAAACACACACATAGACACACATAGACACAAACACATACACATGTGTCCTTTCAAGCACCGATTCAAATAAACAAGCGCACAGTAGCGAGCGAAAGTGTTTTTCCATTGGAGCGTATGGTCTTTGGCAGTAAGAGGGAACGAGAGCAGGCGCGTTGCCCGTGTCGTCCTCCCATCCCGCCGCCCTCTGCGCACAGTCCCGCAGTCACTCGCGCCCCACGGAGCCAAGGGCAGCTCAGGGACCCTGTGAGAAAGAAACAAAAAAACACCCACATCAGCAGCGTCGGTCAGGCCCCAACCTTCCGCTTCCGCTGCGATCCAGGGATTTACTTACATCTCTCCTAATGGCTTTCCCAGACCACAATGTTCAGTTGACTCGTTTCGAGTCCTCGGCGCTCTTTCCTCTAGATTCCACGTTATCAAAAAAATTAAAAACTCTTCCACCCTAAACAATGCAGACAAACGGTGTGCTATCGGTTTGTGATCTCTCTGTTTGCCACGGGTCATTGCAGAGAGAGGACACCACACCCATATGAATCAAACTCATGTTTGAGGGCAGCAGAAGCAGAGTGTCCAGTTTTCTTCTGTGAGTAAGTGTAGGGTTCCTACAGAAATTAATACACACAGTATATTAATGAGTGGAATTTAAAACTATAATGATGTGTGAGAGAGAAGAAAAAAAAAGGTAATGTACTGATGACACCGCCCAGCTGATATAGAACAATAATATTGTTGCAGAATGTATTTCTAAAAAATGGTCATCATGCTTTTTGTACAGTGCATCAACAGAGAGTGATCTATCAGCCCTGAGGAACCTGGAAGAAGCATTATCCCCTGTGTTCTACAACAACATGGCACCATAAAAAGGAACCTGAGTTTTTTTCTTGTGAATTATGCAATGGTGATTACCAAGACTGCTTTCACAAGGACATTGCAAGCACACACACACACACACACACCCACACACACATACATAAACACGCAAAGCCAAATCCAGTTTGAATTACAAGAATGCATATTAGTTCAAGTCGTAAAGATATTGTACCTGCTTTTTAGTAACATTTATTTCTCAGCAATTTTTAGCATTTTAAATGTGTTTTATCGAAAGATTTGAAATATACATTTTGTTACTGCAAAGGTGACACATTTATTTATGGTCGTATAAAGTGCCTGTGTCTCCATAAAAGCTACTTAGCTTTTTCATTGACCTTTTGACTTCAGGCGTTGCCTACAATGACCCCCCTGGGTCACTCAATCAACTATAATCGACTGCAGGGTAACGCCCCCAAAGCACCCTCAGAATGTAGGCTATTGGGAGGGGACTCGAATGAGAGGACAAACATGATTAAGATTTATTTGGTAAAACTCAGTTCAGCATCCTGGGGCGATGCAAAAGGACCCTCTTTGGGTTCTCTTTTTTGCTTTCTTACTCATGATTCATCACTGAACTCATTGAAAATAAACACTATAGTAACAGGAATAGCTTGAGCAGCCGAGACAAACCAACCTGGTGACATAACAGCCTAGCTGGTTTCAAGGTGGCTGTGCCCTAGTGCCAGTAGCTACAAAAAAGCTAACTTTATTGCTATCAAATAAGGGTCTATTTCAAATTTGAATGTAGGGTCATATCATATTGAAGGTGAAAATCAAATGAACCAAAGTGCTTAATATCTGCCTGAATGGTTAGTCCAGTGTGGAAAAAATATGCTAGTCCAACACGCATTGACCTCGGCATACAAAGCCAGAGAAGGAGAAGAAGACAGAGAGCAGGACAATATGGGAGAACTGACATGTTCTTATCTCTCTTGTCTTTAGTTCAGCCAGCATCCCCAAAAGTGTCACTGTGTGCCCCAACCCCTCATCTCACCCCTTAACCAGGGACAACCAGCAGGGGGTGGACAGAAACCATCTGGAGGGCCCAGCTGGGGCTGGCCCTGCACCCACTCCACTTGGTTTTGGGGCGCACTGTATACAGAACTACAAAGGAGGTGCTGACACTGCTACCCCAGCCCCACATCCCCTCACCCCCAGAATAAACAAATGTAAATACCACGTGCTCATACATCAGACCTTCCGGTTTGACCTTTCGGCTTGCACTCGGTCCTACCAGGCTCGTCTGTCAGCAGCATAGCTGTAGAGTGTGGAATGAGAGCACAGCTGGGAGAGAGAGCCCCCCTGTCCTTAGCAGTAGACTCACAGCAGCGTATGCGTGTATGATAAAGATTTACAAATGCAGCACAGCCGAGGGGAAGTGGTGTGAAAGGCATTGTGTGCTTCACTGTTGTGAAGTGAAAAGGTGAACTTTGATTTCAGCTTGTCTGTGAGTCCCTGCCCCCCACCACACACACACACACACACACACACTGTCTAACCTAAATAACAGACAATTTGGCCACAGATAACTGGTCCGGTTGTTACAGTAGCTACACTAGTTACAATGCAAATGACAAAAAGAAAATATGTACAATTAAAATAACCAGGAAATAACAAATTGAACAACATTCAGAAGTTATGGTTTCTAGGTTTTTATCGAGTAGCAGTTGTTTTCTTCAGTGCGGGGGTTCTATAACAGTGGCCGCATCACAAGTTCCAATGTCCTGCCAAAGCGGTCAGTCCAAATTCATATTTCAAAGACTCCTTGATCCCACATGTGCCGGTAGCCAAGAAAAATACCGCTGTACAATCCTATTCATGCATGGATTACGCAGAACTATTCTTCAAATCCCCGCATTTCCCTTATTAGGCCAAGCGAGCAAAAGTCCGTATTCATTAATGCAATCATTGTTCAACGATTAAGTTGATTAAAATGACATGTCCATTTCAGACGTGTATGAAAAAATCTTGGCTTTTGTTCTTTTTGGTTTCTCAAATTCCAAATTCGCCATTTGGATATAAGGCATTTCCCACCAATCAATTTTCTCCATTGACGTCGACTAAAGGAGTGGTCGCAGATCTTGGAGAGGGGGGCGCATCTCACGCTTTCTCTGAAACCTACGTTATAAAAATGTTTCAGTAGAGGCCTATTTCCTTTTCATATTCATAAGGAATGTTATATGAGCTCCGAAAATCCATGCCGGCTCGGGCCAACTCGTGACACCATTGTCCTCGCTGCAAATTCTGCAACACCAACTTCGTAACCAACTCACAGTATTCTTTGTTTTACAATTTAGCAAGCTTGGGAGCATGCTGCTTCTTTTGGTTCCAGATGCGTCGCCAGAATTACATAAAGGAAAAAGGTCAAATTAGCCTAGTTGAGGGGAAACTATGGCAGCTAATAAGGTCATAATTTGATGTTTGACAGCCAGCAAATGTAAAGGTGATATGCCCCCTTGTGGTTTGGCTGGTATATTACAACGTACATTTCATGCATTCGCTGCAGAGGTTGTGTGACCTATGCTGAAGGCCTGAGGTACCAGACAAGGCGTGTTTTCATCCGACCCGTTCACAAATTGAAACTTAGTCAATTCAAACAGAAAAGCCATTTTACTACACGCCGCATCAGCTTTCGATTCAGTGGCTGATTAGATTTTTCGTATTTTGTCTACGGTTTGTAACATTTGTATCCAACAACGCGTCACCGAATGTCACAGAAACTTTGTTTCAAAGGCATGTTATCGCTGTCACGCGTTTCTAGTGCTTTCCGATCAGCAGATATTCATGGTTATGCCCAAGGAGGATGATCAGTCTCAGATTTACAGAATGAGTTGATCATTTCACACAATACACACATACGCGTAAATTATGAATGGTTGTATACAGAGCACCCTGGCAACCCCTATGCACTCCAAATTCCAGACAGGTCTGAAATCACGTTTATTTTATGAGATAATTATTTACATAGCAGCATATTTCGCCACCAAGCTCAAACTGACTATTAATTCTAGCCCAAATTCCGAAAGGGAATTTATGAATCGTAAATTAGCTTCCAGCGTTTTAAAATGTCACTCGCTAAGGAGACTTTTTCAGTTCTCAGAATGACTGCAGGCAAGGTTTATTTTCTGAAGAATGAAGCAGAACGCATTTCATGATAATTACCACCTAATTAGTAATGATTTAATTGTAAGCAAGACACACTGGGACCATCATTTTGATCATAAAAGTTAAAGAGGTGCAAGTTCAATATACTGTAGAAAATCAAGCATGCTGAGAAACGGGGAGTGCGGGTGGTCTCTTGCCAAATCGCACAATCCGCTTCTCAGTCCCGTTTAATTTATTAAAACAGGAACACAACAGGAGTATCCAACTGCAATTCCACCGGGTCACAATATTATTTCCGGTCTACTCTAGAACCTTGGGACCTAAGAAATCCCTGTAGTAGAGACCTCGTGACTGCCTTGGTCTTGTGCGTCGGTTTATAAGCAATGCAATTCCTCTGAATACTCACCAGCGTTCAAAAGGATACACATTTCCACACATCGTTGGTCACATCGTTGCTAATTCTCTGTATTCCCCAATGTAAGCCGCCGTCACACCACCCCTCCCCCAATTCACTTGCTTCCAGTAGTCACCAGCTACCCCTACAAGACCCAATTCCTGTGAGGTCATTGGGAAATTAAGAGCCAATATCTACAGCCTGACTTAAGGGAACAATTAGCTGGTACAGATGAGTGTCAGCATATCTCCCTCTCATTTCCACTTGCAGCCAATGGGGATATAACATAGATGTGAGTTCTGATGGCTATACATAACCCGTGAGCACTAATTAACCCAAAAGTACAGTGCCAGTTTCACACGAGGATTTATATTTAATTCAGGTGGAAATGCAGACAAAATTGGGCAGACATTTTAGGGGCACACAAACGACAACAAAAAAACAGACCAATTTCATCTCTTTATTTGAATTTTCTCACAAACCATTGTTTGTTTACAAAAAAAGAACAACAAAAAGTAATAATTGTACCTATCTATTGCATATCATGCTGGCAGTTTTAACTACATGCAAAACAACAATTATAAGAACTGTAATAATAATTACGACAAAGTAAAGGGACAGTCCAATTGCGGGGCGGGGGGAAATGATATTCCGATACGAAAAAAAAAGAGAAAAATTCTACATTACATTTATGAATTCTTACAAAAGACGTGATGATAAAAAAGTGGGTTTGTTGCTTCACGGGAGAGGCCTGCTGTAGTTTGTACAGGGGACAAACACTGGGGTAGTCCAGGAGAGGTGGAGCGCCTCCTCACTGAAGGAGGTAACGGAGAAGCGGAAGGGAGGTGCCACTCCCTGTTGTAAGAATGTGGGAGGGGCATGGGAGGGGGTGAGGAGGAAGCGGGGAGGGGGTGGTTCCTGATTTATGGTCCGGAGGGACTGATGAAGGACTACACAAGACAGAACCACGCCACGAGGGTATACTGTACAGAGAGGTGTGCACATTACTCACACACACACACACACACACACACACACAAGACACACAAGACACACAAGACACACGTGTACACACGTGTACACACGTGTACACACGTGTACACACACGCTCGCACACACACACACACATACATACATACACACATGGACGCACACACTTGCACATACACACATGGATGCACAAAACACGTGTGCATGTACACACACTGGCACGTGCATGCACACAAAAGGTGCGGGAAGTAGGACATGGAACAGTGGGCTGATGTTGGGGATTGAGAAAATGACAGAGTGGAAAGACAAGATCATTAAGAGTGTGAGTCCGGTGCTAAACATTGTGTTGAGCGTCACTCCAGTGAGCCAGTGTGGGTTGTGTTGGCCATTCGATGGACCATAGAGGGCGTGCTGGGCACAGCTCGGGAGAGAGTGGACAGGAGGGCAGCTGTGCTGGCTTGACTCGGGAGAGAGACAGGATCTCAGTGCTTGGGGGGACGGGGGGGACAGGGGGTGTGGGACAGGGGTGTCCCTACGACCCTGGACCAGTGAGTTATTGCGTTGTGGTTGCCAGTCTTGGGGAGTCGGGCTCTTGGCAGGGGGGCCTCAGTCCGCGCTGACCTGCGTGGTCACCTGACCGTCGGCCGTCTGGCTGGTAGACTGGATGAACATGGGCTGGGCCAGCTCCTGCCCCGCCGGCATCGTCACCTGCTGGATCTGATACAACTGCTACAGAGACAGGGAGACAACCTGCTTAATACTGTCCTACTGCTGAGAGAGTCAACCTGCTAAATACTGTCCTACTGTTGAGAGAGTCAACCTGCTTAATATTGTCCTACTGCTGAGAGAGTCAACCTGCTTAATACCGTCCTACTGCTGAGAGTAAACCTGCTTAATACTGTCCTACTGCTGAGAGAGAGTCAACCTGCTAAATACTGTCCTACTACTGAGAGAGAGTGAGACAGGCTGCTAAATATGGTCCTACTGCTGAGAGAGAGTGAATCAGGATGCCACACTGCCCCACTGGAAAAGGGGTTGTTCAACAGCTGGAAGGCAAATGTGAAAGAGGAAAACAAAACAAAATGAAGGACAGAAAGGGAGGTGAAAGGGAAATGGTGAAAGGAAAGGAGGAGTGTAACTAAAGCAGAGGTGAAGAGTGTGTGCGTGTGTGAAATCTTACCTGTCCATCAGTGAACTGATTGAACTGCTGTTGTCCTTGCTGTACCTCGGTCTGTGTAATCTAAGCACAAAGGTAGAAGATCCGTTAAACCCGCTGACACAGTGGAAAACCATGCACAAGTTACACAGCAAAAACGTTGAAGGCGTGTTATGCAAAACTCAGCACTGGAGAAATACCGACACTCATGGAAGCACGACCTTCCAGGACCACAGTCACTGAAGAACAGTGGGTACCGAGGAGAGTCGTTTGGAGAGCGTTACCTGCTGGGCGTTGGTGGCGAGGGTCTGAATCTGTCCTTGAACGACCTGTGTGCCAGAGACGGGCTGGGCCAGACGGATGTACTGTAGCTGGCCTGTGTTGAGCTGCACCTGTGTGACATGGCCACCGGGAGGAGACAATGAGTGATCTTTTCAGACAAAGTCATTTACAGGAGCTTTAAGGGAAGAGAACTAAGTGAGAGGCTTAAAGGAGCAGCAACAACTGCACTATGCAAAAGCAGAATGGGAGATACTGAATATAGAGTGATCGGGGGATGCGACAGATCTAAAGGCAGCAGTCCTGCAGCTGAAAAGAGCGGCTTTCAGACACATTACATCAGTCACAGAGAAGGTTCTGGATGTTGGTTTGACCCCCCCCAAATCTGAATTTCTACCCCTCCCTTCTCTCCTCTCAAGTGTTCTCACTCTTTCCTTTCAAACCCCACTCATAGGAATCAGTTGGATCTCCCCCTGTGAACCACCCACAGGTATCTACCAGATCTCCGCAGATCCACTCACAGGAACCTGCTGTATCCAACATCCTGATCCAGTCACAATAATCTGCTGGATCTCACTCCCCCCCCCTCCTGATCCACCCACGTAAATCTGCTAGATCTCTCCGCGCCCTCTCCCCCCTCCCCTGATCCACTCACAGGAATCTGCTGGCTCCTCCACCCCCCCCCCCCCCCCCTTCCCCCTTCCCCCTTCCCCCCTTCCCCCCTCCTGATCCACTCACAGGAATCTGCTGGATCTCTCCCGTGTTTGTGATGATCTGCTGCATGACCTGCATGGTCTGCCCGGCGGGCTGGGCAGTCTGAGCCTGGCCCTGCGCAGCCGCCTGTACGATCTGTACCTGCTGCCCCTCGCCCACCTGCAT
>NC_083768.1:23813979-23878979 GCF_963514075.1 Conger conger
CACACAGTGGGGACATTCTTCCCAGCCTCGCAACTGCACCACGCGGCCGAGTCTTAAGACCAGGGTTCCCTCAGGAGCGAGAGCAGGCAGCGGTTGTTCAGAGCCTGTGAGGGTTTGGAGCCTCATGATGAATCCAGGTCACCCTCCCCACCCCCTCACCTCCAGCAGCTTGTAGAGGTGCTCGATCCGGCTCTTCTCCATCTCCTTGGCCGGAATCTCCGTCTCTTTGAAATGGACGTACTCGTTGTAAAGTGCCTGAGGGGGGAGGGGTGTGGTTAGCAGTTGGTGAGCAGATTCTCACTGATGGCATAAAAACGCTGTTTTTAGCTCAGCTCCTCACCTTCAGCTCCACGGGGTTCTGGGGAAAGTTCTTGTCGGCCATGAGCAGCGTGTGCTGCCGGGTCCACTGCAGCAGGGCGGGGAATCGGGTCTGGTACTCCGACCAGCGCTGGTCCACTTCCTGAGGCAGGGGGAGAGACAAGGAGAAAGAGATAGAGAGACAGAGGGGAAGGCCAAGAGAAAGACAAACAGAGATAGAGAGAGAGAGAGAGAGACAGAGAGAGGGGTAGCAAGAGAGAGAGAGAGAAAGAGAGAGACAGAGAGGGGGAAAGAGAGAGAGAGAATTTGCTTTTTGGAGGTTTGGTTTTTACATGCCATCGATGATATATGGGGCTTTGGCAATAAGAAAAGCTGACTTTATCATGCCAGTAAAGCAAGTTTGACATAATGTAATTGAATGAGTGAGTCAGAGTGACTGAGCGTAAGGGTGAGTAAGGGGCTTGGGCAGGGCGGAGCGGGGCATACTTGCACTGCGATGCCCTCGCCCCCCTCTGGGATCTTGGGGAATGCGTCATAGATGGAGGACACGTAGGTGATGACCGACTTCTCATCTGGCGACGGTACGTCCACGTCTTCCAGGGACAGAGGAAAAGAGCATTCAGGGAGGGGAGACATACCCACACCCAACCAGCACCTAACATGCTTCAGAAGGCACTGAAGGATCTTCACACTGACAATGAAAGAGAAGCAGAGCCATACCTTCAGCATCCAGTAGTCGTGTGACCCCTAGTGACTCCGCAATGTCGAAGGCCTGTTCTAGGTTGTCGCGGTTGCTTTGTCGTGCAACCACCTCCATATCTATCAGGTCAGGCCTGTGGATTAAACGGAGCAGGTTTTAGAGAGTGTGTTAGAGAGTGTGTGTGTGTGTGTGTGTGTGTGCCTGAACTAGTTATGTAGTTAGTTGAAAGTAAAACTAATGTTGCTTTCTCTTTGGGGACAAAGGGAGGCAGCACCGGTAACAACCGTGAACACTGATCACACTGATCTCATCTGGGCTTGTGAACGCTCGGTGACATCATGCTGCCTGCAGAGCGCAGCCCAAATCTGCTGCCTTCTGAGGTTCCTTTTCCGTTAGGATGCCATCTTAGCAGGGAGCTCACTTTTAATGATGCAGGCAGCTGCTTTTGTATTGAGACAGAGCCAGTGTGTGTGTGTGTGTGTGTGTGTGTGAGAGAGAGTCTGCGTGTGTGTGTGTGTGTGTGAGAGAGAGTCTGCGTGTGTGTGTGTGTGAGAGAGAGAGAGAGAGTGTGTGTGTGTGTGTGTGTGTGTGTGGGTATGCATGTGAGAGAGAGAGAGGTTGCTTGTGTGCGTGTGTGAGAGAGAGAGATGGAGAGAGTGTGTGTGTGTGTATGTGATAGTTTGCATGTGTGTGTGTGTGCATATGTTATACATTTTGCAAGTGTGTGTGCACGTGTGTGTGAGAGAGTGAGATTGTGTGTGCGTGCGAGCGTGCGTGCGTGCGTGCGTGCGTGCGTGCGTGCGTGCGAGAGAGTGAGAGTGAGAGTGTGTGTGTGCATGTGTGTGTCTGTGTGAGTCTGTGTTAACGGTGTGCTGTACCTGTATCTATGCAGAAGGGCGTTGAACATGCGCCCGTCGCTCCAGCTAGAGGAGAAGTTGACGCAGCGCATTGCGGGGTAGCCCTCTGTTGCCTGCTGACTCCATAGCAACAGCTTCTCCTTGGCTGTCAGGTCACCTGACTCACCGCTCACGTAGATCTCAGAGATCTGCCCACAGAGGAGAGAGGCGACAGGGGGAGCAGGGTAAGTCCTGGAGCTCCTTTTCCCTGCATGTCCGCACCCAGGTTATGAACAACCCCGGTACTCAGCTTTCAAACACCTTCTCAACAGCAGCTGACACAGGGGAGTGCAGTGTAATACATTAACAGAGTTTCTCCAAATAATCCATTTCTGACAAACACAGATTAAAAAAAAGTAATCAGTGTTAGTGTTAAGTATGCCACGACGGTACCCTACATTAACACACTCACTACTTGAGTCCATACACAGGCATACAGACAAACACACACGCAATGATTATATCCCACTCTACACACATTTGAATTAACACTCGCCATACACAGCTGTTAACAATCACTGTAGTCCACAGAGGGGACATATTGACAGAATCCCACCACTCGCATATTCACTCTGGTTTACTCACTCTGGATAAGACCACCAGATAAATGCTCAATGATACAAAGTAAACTTCATTTCACCCGGGAGTGACAAGGGCAATTTACTACACTTCCCAAGGTGCTTTGCCATTCCAATGTGGGGCAGGAAGTGTCTTAACGGCGTGTACAGAGCAGGCCTGCATGGGCATCAGTCCAGAACGCAGATCCAATAATCCCCATTATGTGGATGTACTATATTAATCTAATCACCCATCTGCAGCACTACCCCATTCACATGCCATGAACATCAGCTGATCTGCACATGGGGGCCGCTTAGATCTGAGAGAACAAGGGCGCTGGAAAAACAGACACCAAGACAAGAATCAGTGAGTGAGAGAGAGAGATAGAGGGATCATTCCAATTCCTTATTTTTCTCTTTCCTTTTCGTTTCTCCTTTTCTTGCCATTAGCTCCACCCATCGGGAGAGGGTAGGAAAAGATTAAGGAAAAATTATAAAGACTGGGAAATAGAGAAAACTTGAATTAGGCAAATGGAATGTCCTCGCTCTTTCCAACATTTAAGGGGTGGTAATGTCCTTAAAGATCGATTTCCGGGGACAGCAGCAAGGAAAGGAAACGTGGAGAAAAATAAGGGATTGGAATGAGCCCAGAGAGAGAGAGAACATGAGAGAGAGATGGAGAGAGAGAGAAAAGCGTTACTTGAGACTCCGATAAAGAAACACAAGCAAGAAATTGGTGTCAAGGCACAGAAATAGAGCGTGGAATGGATTTTTGGATTGGTGAGCGACTGAGGGAGAGGGAGTTTCGGCTAGCGGTCACGCTGAAGTGTAGCGTCACTACGGTCTGACTCACATCAAAATGCTTTACGCATCTCGCCAGCCACACCCTAGCCAAACCCTGACTGTGTCAGGACAGTACAAATCAAGAGACCATACCGCAGCAAAAACAACCATCTCACAGCTGAAACTGTGAATTAAGCTACACTTCAGAGGTTGACCTTTTATCAATACAGTGTGATATAACTTATACTTGTAATATAATACATTGTTCCACAATAACCATGCGTTTTAAAACCCTAAAATGGTCTAACAGCAGTACCTTCTGAGGTGGAGGGTAATCAAGTAATTACAATGTGATTACATTAGTATAATATACCTGATACAAAGGGCAACCACAAATGTCTTAAGACTCCCATAAAGGTTGTGTGTTCCATTTTAAAAAAAATTTCCTTTGGAAGCAATACGTACATGAGAATGCTTAGCACCAGAATAAGAATGTGTTTTGCTCATTGTGGATTTAAAACAGGCCTTTAAAGCAGCCAGCACATATTTTCATTGAAAAGAGCCTCATTCACGTGTCTATTGTCCTCATGGTATCAGTCTGTGAAGAATGTTCTCATTTTCTTTCCCAGTCTGCAGTAATTGCTGACCTTGATACCGTTTCTGTCCAGCTCCTTAACAAGCACCTCACCACAGACACAATCCCTCTGCTTTTCCCTCTCTCCCTCCCTCCCCCCCTCTCTCTCACACCCTTTCTCTTACTCTCCCTCTGCATTTCTGTCTCTTTCACTCTCCCTCCCTGTCACTTTCCCTCTCTCCTCCCGCTCTCCCTCCATCTCTTTCTCTCTCTCGCCATCCCTCACTCCCACTCCTCTCTCCCCCTCCCCATCTCTATCAGGCCAGCGTCCCTGCCTCTCTGCCCTCCGTTGCCTTGATCTGTCACTTTCTCTTTGCTTCCCCTTTCATCTCTCGTTCCGCTCTTCTCCCTCCCGTGACCATCTTTATCAGTCTTTTCTGCCTGCTTTCACTCTCTGTTCTTGCTCGCACTCGTCTTTTATTCCCCCCTTTCCTCCGCTTCCACATCCATGGCTCACGGTTCAGCCCTCTCTCCTCTTTCTCTTCTGCCTCCTCCTCCCTCCTTCCTTCACTCCCTGACAAAGAAGGGCTGTGTGTGTGGTATTGAGCACTGCCTGGCTCCAGCCATCAGTATTCCTATGTCATCCCTCTCTCCCTTCTTCCCTCTCGTCCTCTTTCTCTCTTCCTCTCTTTCTGGGGCGAGTACTGAGAGAGAGTGGATCCCTGCCCTGAGAGGACTGCAGACTGCAGACAGTCAGGAAACACAGAGGCACCAAGAGACAGGCCTGGAGACTGAGAGAGATTAGCATATTTCTGCTTAGACACAGAGTGAACACTATGGGCATGTGCACCTCTCTCTCACACATACACACACAGGCACACTCACACAGAGACAGATACACACAGACTCACACAAATAGACACACAGACAGGAACAGACACAGAACACACGGGCAAGGACAGACACACACACACACACACACACACACATACACACATAAATGAGTAAATACAGCATTTCCTGTTCAGCTTGATCTCCTTACAGAAAAGATGATTAAAGATGAGGTCACAGAGAAAAATAAATCCAGTCCCTCCTGGTCATGTGCCTGTTCAGCACGTCTCACCATGTAGCACACACACACACACACACACACACACACACACACAGAATGCCACAGGGAAGGATGGAAAGATTGCGAGAGAGTGGGATGGCTGGAGTTCTGTGAAAACAAAACTAAGTTCCATCTCACATTACTACTAGTCAGATGCAATCATATCCACTCTCTGACTGAGCAGACAATAATCCACTCAACCAATAGAAAAAGTGTCTCAAGATGGTAGGCGGGGAAAAAACAATGACAAGAGGCAATCACGTCGAGGGTCGAGAGCACGTAACAAGACAGTGATCCCCTGAGGGCAGAGATGGTAGCCAGGGGGAGGGGCGGTTACAGCGGAAGGAGTCTGGCAACCCTTTAGAAGTTTTAAGAGGGAGAGGGATCAGGGAACGCCCGTGGGGTTGTGAACGGTCTGGTGATTTATGCGCATTTTAAATCCATCTTTATTCAGATGAGGGGGCGCTCGCGTCTGGCTGGGGGGTGTGTGGGACATGAAAGCGAGCAGGGCCGCCAGTGAGTGAAGAGGGAGCTGGTCTGACTGATCTGCACCCAGCAGAAAGAGTGGTATACGCATGGCAGTGCCCGGCGGGGGGGAATGAGTGTGTGTATCTGTGTGTCTGTCTGAGTGCGAGTGCCAGTGTGAGTGTGTGTGTGTGTGTGTCTGTGTGTCTGGTTCTGTGTTCTGGTAACTTTATTATTTTTATGTCTGGTTTCCATTTACATTCACTGTTCATGGCACTCGTCTTCCCCTGTGATGTATGTGTCTTCATGTAGTTCTGAGTCCGAGTCACTACCCTGTCTGTGTGATACACTATTCGGGTGTTTTCAGAATTTTCCGGTTTCCCACGATTCCTTCTCCATCTCGCTTTACTTGCATCCCGCTTTCTCTCCACTCATGTTTGTAGACAGCATTTATCGACTAATCCCGACTAACATAGAATTTATACAGTACTAATATTAACACACTAATATGTTCTTCTAACTAACATTCACTAGTTTTGGGTATTTATAATTTAACCACGTAACTAACATATTAACATTCTCCCTATTTCTGCACTGCTCTGTAGCTCCACCTCCCTGTTCTATCTCCGATTGCCTGTCTTAATTCTGCGAAGTGTTCACACCTGTTCTCTAACTATCACTACAATCCTTAAGTCTGTGCAATTGTCTACGCCCTAATCCGGAGCCGTTTGTATTACATGTGTGTCTAGGTGAATCCAGTCCCGTGTATTCGTAACTCCCTTGTTACTGTATGATTGCCCTTTCATGTGTCTCACCTGATGTCTATTTGTTAGACCACCCTCATTCCCATGCCCCACCTTGGTTGTCTTATTCCTCTGTGTATTAAAACCTGTCCTTTTAAGTTTCTTGTCGCTAGTTTGTCTTTCTGTGATTCCATTCCCTACCATGGTTCTAGCTTCCCCGTACCTGTGCCCTGTTCTCGGTTTAGTTCTGCTCCGTTCCACTCTGTTCTGTTTTTGGATTTTCTGGTCTTGATCTCTTCCTGGTTTTCGACTCTGCTTTGCATTTTTTAAATTTGTAACTTTGCTCGTCTGTCTCCTCGGTTTTTGAACTCTGCCCGTTTTCCCAACTACGCTCTGCCTGCCCCATATGTACCTGTCTGCCTGGATGTCGACCACAGCCTGTTTGTGGATTACGTTTTGGATCTGCCCCATGTCATTAAAGCCTGCCTGATTACGTTATCCCTGAGTCTGTGTTTGGTTCCTCTGTCCCGAATCCTGACAGCGTGTGTGTGTGAGTGCGTGCGCGCCTGTGTGCGTGTGTGCGCGTGTGTAAAAATGCTGATAAAGGACAATGCTGGTGAGCGGAGCCACAGTGTCACTTCATCCGGGAAAGTGACATCAGCGGCGAGCGTAGGAGACGCGTCACAGCCCGGCACGCGTGCGCTGGCGAGAACGAGGTTAAAGGCGTAATTACCGAGCGACGCGCTCCAGCTCTAATGAGGCCATTAAATCCCTGCGCTCTCTCCCTAAACGCCCCCCCTTCCCCCAACCTACAGCGCTAATGCACAGGACACGGGAGAGGTGTGTGTGTGCGTGTGTGTGTGTGTGTGTGTGTGTGTGTGCGTGTGTGTGTGTGATTGTCCGGGACTGTGTGTGTGTGTGTGTGTGTGTATGTGTGTGTGTGTGATTGTGCGGGACTTATGCTTTAGCCCATAATGTACCTTCCCCCAAAAAAACACACACCAGCACATACATTCACGTGCACACATGCGCAGATGCATACACTCCTGTGAAATGTGAACTCGCACTGAAAACGCATCTGAGCGTGCGGTCTACTACATGGGAGGAGAGAGGAGGGTACTGCATGTAAAACCTGTGACACTGGGTGTCAGAAGTGACAAGACAAGTGGGCGGTGAGAAGGAGAGAGAGCAGTAATGAGTGACAGAAAGGAAGGGAAAGGAGAGAGGGAGAGAAGAAGAGATGCTCTGTGCTGTGTTGATTAGACCCAGGGGATGGAGTCAGGATGTAGAGATGCAGTGTGCCTCTTCTTCAGAGCTGATAAACACACACCCCTGCGCACTCTCATACACACACCTTTGCACACTCACGCAGACCTCTGCACACTCTCATGCACACACACTCTTCTCACACACACCCCTGCGCACTCACACACACACCCTCTCACACACCCGCACACACACTCTGATGCACACACTCACACACACCATCACACACACCGCCATTCAGAGAGCCCACAGGTCCACAGGCTATAGACGTTCCACAAAAATGTTTGCCATTAAATTATTCAGCACGGACACCCACATGATGTGATTATGCACAAATAACAACCCAGTACACATGAACCTTCCTCCTTCCCTCACCTTACAGGCCAGCCATTGGACAAACAGCCAACAGAAACCACAGCAAACAAAGCAACACCATCACACTCACTGCAAGAACCACACGCCAAGCTGCAAATACAACCACCCTGGTACTGAGCGAAGCATATGATATACACATGCTCACACGTGCGCGCGCGCGCGCACACACACACACACGCACATGCACGTACAGTCACACATTCTAAGTGAGTGTGTGCTGTACATGTAGTCTGGACTGCAGTAAAGTGCAGCACTCTGAACCCTGGAGGTCTCTGAGGAGAGGAGAGAGTGAGCCTGACCTGAGAGGAGGGGCGAGGGGATCCCTCGGGAGGCGAGAGAGGGCTCTCTATCACGGAAGAGTCCAGAAGCTCGGAGGAGCTGCTGGTGAACCCTCCCCAGTCCGCGTGCATGACGCCCCCTGTCTCCGGGGAGGTGAGCGGCAGGTCGCTGGCGTACCCCGAGGACAGGGGGTCCTGGGGGAAGGGGGCGTCCCCGAAGGGCGAGCTGGTCTTCTCATTTGGGCTGACGTCCTTTTCCACCTTCCCAGCACGCACCGGGGCTAGAGCAGTGAGGTCGTCCGGTGGAGTCGTCCACACGTCAGCACTGGAGCTGTCAGTCACCTCAGGAAGCTCCTCTTCCTTCTCCCGCACCTGCACCCTGAGCACACCGCCCGTCTGCCGGGAGAGGGCAGGGGGCTCCGCCCGCACCTCCACCCCCCTCTCCCCCCACACCGGGGAGCCGAAATCCCGGGGGTAGACCGTCCGCACCACGCACAGCTTCCCATCGACCTCCCGGATGTGCACCACACCCCTCGTCTCCTCCTCAGTGGCGAGCCGGTCCCGGGGACGGGAGGGAAGGTCCTCAGTGTCCTTGTCCTGGTGACGCTCAGCCTGCAGGATTCTGGGCCTCTCCAAAACGCCCTGCACCCGCTCCCTCACCCGGCACACCCTGCCCCCGCCCGGGGTGGTGCTGCCCACGTCTGTGTCCGGGGCATCCCCTCCAGACCCCGCGGTGCCCCCGCCAGGCTCCCCCTGGGGCAGGCAGAACACTCCCCTCCAGGCAGGGCTGGGTTCAGGGGACAGGACCAGCACCGTGGCTTCCTCGCCTCTCCCCCCCATTTCGAACTCCGCGGGGAGGGTTTGCGCCTCTATGGTGAGCGCGCTGTCCAGACTGTCCCGTTCGGTTCGGCCGTCACCCCCGGAGACAGTGGCCACTTCCTTCCTGCTCTCCTCTTCCTCTTCCTCCTCGAGACCTCGCCCAACGTCGCTCACCCCCGCCGGCCCGCCCCGCTGCTTCTCGGCCCTGCGCTTGCGTCTGAAGCGGAGTCTCTTTTTTGGAGACAGAGGGGGGGCTCCGTTCACCCCGGCCTCCCGCTGCTGCTTCACGCAGCCCAGAGATCCTCCCATCTCCCCCCGAAAAGAGGGCGAGAGAGAGCAGAACAATACAGGGTAATAAAACGTAGAGGGCTGAGAGAGCGAGCGGTATGAGGCAGCAGAAGAAGCAGACCAGACTGTTGCTGCAGACGGACGTTTCGGCAGGCAGCCAGTCAGCCCGGAACGATCCGGACAATCCCGCGGCTCTGTCCGTACCGCTCGCTACGGCCAGCTCCAGGGACCGCTAGCTCAGCGCATGGTCACAAACGGTCCCGCAGGGTTTCAGATGTTCGGAGAAAAGAGCTTATTCCCCCTCGCTGTCCCAGCGGGGGGGAGGGGGTGACCTTATCAGTCCCCGCTCCGTAATCACATGAGGCTGCTCCCCTCAGATCCGCCGTCGCCCCGGCGACAGGCTCAGGCCGTTTCCACGGCAGCGCCGGCGGCCGGAAGCCTGAGCTCCCAAGCGGGAATGGGACACGCGCTCATACCGCGGACGTGCAAAACCTCGGAGCGGCAGGAGGGCTGCAGTGCCGACAGACGCTTACACACACACGCGCACACACACACACGCACGGTGCGTCAGAGCCAATACACATCACCAGAGGTCTTCAGGAATCCTGCGAGATCCCATGACTCCGGGATTCTCTTCTGAAACAAACCGAAGAGCGGTATTCCTAGTATTCCTGTTGGGCTTGCTTCCCCTCTGAATGCGGAAGAGGTAACCTAAGTGCATTTCCCAGGTTTGGCTCACAGACCATCCGTTAATGCATAAATAACAGCACTGGGCTCTCAGCAGGGGCAGTAGCACCACTCGTAGTAGTAGCGGTACCGGTTGCCAGGACAGCGTGGCGGACTCCAGGCTGATGGAGGGCGATGATGCAGCTGCAGACTCAGCACTCCGGCAGCCTGCCGATAAATCGGTCTCCACTCCTCCCGTTCACACAGAACCCCCGTCACGTGACGAGGGAGCTTCGCAGCCTCACGGGTCCTCAAGGCACCGCTGGGGGCCGGGTCTGCACTTGTTGTTGCCACGGCAGGTCGTCCTCCCAGGGCGATGTGGCACTGCTAGCCCCCCGCAGGAGCGCGGTTTCCCTGACGCTGGCATCACCTGGCGCCTGGCGCCGACAAATCAGAGGGGGGAGGGGGAAGAGGCGTCCCCATTGGCAGAATCGTCATTAAGAATTCTCATTAAGCTCCGCCCCGCGAAAATATCACAGTCACAACACTCTCGTGTCCCAAAATCCTCAAGCCTAGCAAACGCGTGGCTGCAGCCAGGACAATATCCAACAGGACCTCTACTCTCTCACACAGCAGTCAGTCCAGTCAGAGCAGCCAGCAGCCCAGCTGTGCTAACGGCTAACAGGATGCTGTAGCAGCACAGAGCGGTAGCAGGCAGCCCCAGATCCTGGCGGAGAATCTAATTACGGCAGCAGCAGTGGAGTAGGGCAGGGTAGGGTAGGGCTCAGAGGCCCGGCCTGGTCTCGGCACACGCAGGAGGGACGGGGGACAGGGGAGGCATCCTCGTAGCTCCGCTCCGCATCGGGGTGGAGGAAGAGGAAGACGTCGAGGAGGAAGACGAGGATAATGTCGAAGGAAGACCACCCGGGTCAGGAGGAGACGGAGGTTCCACTGGAAGGCATCGCCGGGCTGATCCAATTGATACGGCACCCCCCTCCCCCCATGGGAGAGATGGTCTCTGAAAGCACGGCTGCAAGGTCTGCCGACCCTGTGATCTGCTGTGTGTGTGTGTGTGTGTGTGAACCCAGAGGCCTGTAGATTCAGCAGAAGCCTGGGAGCTCAGTAGCAGTGTGCTCCCTCTCTTCCTCGCTCTCTAGCGCTCTATCGTTCTGCCTCTGCCTGCCTCACTTGCTCACTCTCTCTCGCTCACAGTGGCACCAGTGCAAAAAAAAAAAAACGCTTCATCTCTAGCCTACTGCAGCGTTAGACTACACTGCTGCTCGCTCTCTCTCTCTCCCTCCCTCCCTCCCTCCCTCCCTCCCTCTCTCTCTCTCTCTCTCCCCCTCTCTCTTCCCTCCTCTTTTCTCCTCCACCTATCAGCTTCCCCCTCCTTCCCTCCCTCTCGCTCTCTCTGGTTCTCTCTCTGCTGCTCAGTGCCCAATGCACACGCTCGCACAGATACACGTATATGCACGCACACACACACACACACACACACACGTTTGACCCAAAAGCCATCAGAGATGCAAATGGTTGTCAGGTTGCTACGTATGAAAAAATAATTTCAATCTGCTTTCCATCTCTCCGGCTGTGATGATTACACCTCTGTGTGCCTTCCCTTCTCTAATCCTTTTCTCTCTCCCTCTCTCTCTCTTTCTCTCTCTCTCATGAGAGGGAAAGGAAGATGAGGGGAGGGAAGGAAGATGAGGGGAGGGAAGGAAGATGGACGGACGAGGGAGGCTCAAACTATTTAAAGCGCGTGCAGAAGGATGTGAGATGTTAGGGGGATGGAGTGGTGTGAAGAGGCACAGGGTGAGAACAATGAGAGCACATCCATCTGGAGGGGAGTCTGCCATTGTGCAGCTGTTTGGGATTATAAATCTCATCAGCTCAATCAACCAGTGCTTCACACGTTCCCTCTGACTGCACACCAGCACACAGACGACAAGCAGCGCAGAACCACACGAGGTACATCGAGGTCTACAGTCATTACAGTCACCCCAATCTCCACCGTCACCAGAACCAAAGTTCTGAAGGAAGAGCAATGATTCAGGCCCAATCCACAACACACGCCTGTACACCTATAAACAGGGCTTCACACAGCTTGAGCTTGTTAGTAGCCGACTACGGGCAATGTTACAGGTGTATCATTCTATGCACAGCACCGCCTCCCAGTGTCAGAGAGGGGTGCCTGCAGGCAGCTCAGGCATATTTCTGGCAGGGGAGGTTAATAGAGGCCCCAGTGAATGTGCATGCCACAGGGTAGCTGACAGGACAATGCTGACACAGTCATAAGTGTGAAATGAAACCCAGCCGTGACGTTCACAAAATGGCCGCCCCTCTTTTACCTGGAGCGGACAGTGTGTGAGATCACTAGAGTACTGCCAGACTGCAGCACAGGCTAGACCCCGCACGTGCACTGCTGCTGACTACCCCCAGGGGGCAGGCTTCCCCACAGAGCTCACCACCCACAGCCACAGTGAATCACCAGTCACTCCGTCACCACAGATAGCTCAGCTCCCAGCAACCTCTCCCCTCCCCTCCCCCTCCTGTTCAGTTCTGTATGAGGTAATGCAATTCATACCGGCCTGTATATGCAAGGCCAGTCACATTTCAAACCGTCACCATCAAGAAAAACTATTTGTTGCAATGTGCACCCGACAACAAATAATGTCTAGAACGAATGGTTGATTGGTAACTGTATTCAATCTGAGGTGGGGCAGTGTCAACATCTCTCGCTCCCTCTACTGTTACCACAGGCAAATGTGTCTGTGCAGGAGACCAGCGCTCCATCACGTAGACAGACATATACACGCACACCATACCATGCACATAAACACACAATCATGTACTCTCTATCATTCTTCGTCTCACACACGCACAGACACTGCCCGGCCCCAAGTCCTTTGCCATCAGCTCTGCCCTTCTCGCCGTTTCCACATTCCAAACATCAAAGCCTCCCATCTCCCCCTCACACAGCGCCCGCTCACACACTCTCCCTCACGCCTGCCATGGGCTTCTCCCCATCCCTCCATCCCCCCCCTCCTCCCCTCTCAGATCTGCTGAATCATGCTGAAATAAACAGCTGCAGTCACAGAGCTGCGTCTCCCTGGAAACCAGCTCCCCGTGTCACCTTGTGATGTCATCACTCTGACAGAACACAGTGCACTCTGGTGGACACCTAATTTCAAAGATCATTTAATTAAGCTCATGTGTTATGCATTAATTATTAATTAAATTGTGAATAGTGCTTAACACAAGTGCTTAATACTAATTAGGGCCCGACAGGTTTTCAATTAGGATTTTAATGTTTTCAGATTTTAAAAATTGTTTAAATATATTTGAAAGCAGTTAATAACTGAAGCCTATTGCAATTAAAGGAAATGGCAAACCGATAAAAAAAGAAGATTCCTGACAAAATCAGATGAGTGGTGGTCATTTATTATCCTTTCATTTCCATTAACACATCTTGAGATGGTTCTGAATTACACAAACACAATAAACGGAGTTCTAAATTAGAAGCTTGCTTTGCAGGGACCAGCACCTGTGTCCCTTTCTCTCAAACACACACACACACACACACACACACACACACACACACACACACACACACACACACACACACACACACACAGCCCCAGGTAATTTGAAAAATACCTGAGCACTTGACAGCCGTGTCTCCCCAGACGCACACACACTCACATATGAAGATTTGGCTGAGCTTCCCTTCTGTCTGCAGGCTTGCCATATGCACAGTTTGAGTGGAGCGAGAGACAATTACCTGGAATAAGCAGTCTAGACATGGCCCACTCTTGCTAGCACAATCCCAATCCTGCCAGCACAATCCCACTCCTCTCACCCCAATCGCAATCCTGCCAGCCAAATCCCATTCATATCAACCCAATCCCACCCCTGCTAGCCTAATCCCATTCCTGTCAATGCAATCCAACTCCTGCCAGCCCAATCCCACTCATATCAACCCAATCCCACTTCATCCCACTCCCGTCAGTCCAGTCATCTCTCGGGAGACTAAGACCAGCTCTCAGCAGACATCCAACCCAGCACTGCCAGCCTCTCTATGATTAACACCCACAACTAGCAGTAAATCACACCCACTGCGCTCCACTGGCTGACATGTGCACAAAATAGGCAGTGGGGCAATCAGCTTCAATCACACATTAAAATCCTGGGTGCGTACATATGCACACACACGCGCACACGCACACACAGACAAACACACACACACACAGGCAGTGCTAATCCTAAAACACAGACCTGGAAGTGGAGGATGATGGTCCAGATCAGTCCCAGGGTCAGCTTGGGGTTTCCGTCTGTGATGTCATCATTCCGGATGTTCACTAATTTGACCTGCAGGGAGGGTACAGGGGTCAGACGCACGTACTGTAGGAGGTGTGCTAAACGTAGATCTCAACTGACCATACAGCAGATGGGCCAATCGGGGAACAGGGCTGTTATTACTAAGGGAGAAGAGAAGAGAATGTGAGATCTGCGATAGTCCAAAAACAGATCTCACAAACACTCCACTCATTAAAGCAAGTATGCGAAGCGTCCGGAATACACAGAAATAATTGATTCAGGCATTACTATGGCTGGTTAAATTATTATTCCAGCGAAGTTAAAACGAGTTTGTATGGCACACACATACTTTTGTTAGATTTTGTTACCAACACCAACTAAATCACAACCGTAAACTATAGCAGGGAGGGGGGAAATGGGGTTTCCCTTTGTAATGATTCTTTCAGTCGGATGTTGTTGTTGCAGATAGGCTAGTCAGATGAACACATTCGCAGCCAGCTAATGCTAACGCATTTCACATACATTTGCCACAACAGTAAAAATGCAGGAAATTATGTAAATTCTTGTAAAAATGTAACCCCCTCACCCCCCCCAAAAAAAAAACCCAATGTAAACCCGTAGCTGTAACTGTAGCAAAAGGCAAAAGGAGTGAGGGTCTGTCTCAGGCATCTGAAAACATAACACTAACGTTTCACTCAAAGTAAGCACGATTATGTATGCATCTTCCCTGCTGAAAAAACAAAAAACAACTTAATCTAGGTTTTGAAGCAGCTGGGAGCAGGTTGAGCAGTTCAGACCAGCTCCTTACTTACTTGAGATGGTTTGACCAGCTCAAACTATGCTTTGAAACAGCTGGCAGCTGGTAATTTCAAGCTGGTCACAGTTGGATTTTACACCAGGGCCGAATACACAGAAAGCAATTTTTCAGACATTGTGCGATGGAGCGGAGTGGCATGCTATTGTTGTTACACTTTGTTTGCAATAGCCCTACTTAACGTTACCCAATCATGATCGATTCAATAGAGGGGAGAAACGCGTGTCTATGATTCGTAATCATTCGGTTAGCGGTTTATTTCCCCATTCTTTTATTTATTTATTTTATTATTTATTATTTTATTATATGCTGAAAGAGCACCACAGCTGTTGAATTGCAGGGAGTAAAATGCAAACCAATACCTATAATTTCTGTATAATCTATGTGATATTATTCAATTCGATGCTTTTTGGTAGTTATTCCGAAAACCCTGCTAAATCGTCGAAGCCAGATTTCACGCTCCCTCTGCATTTGGCTGCCAAGCCTGCCTTCCATTTGGCTCTCATGTTTGGAAACAGTAACTTAGCGTATTTTACAAAGTGATTCACAGTCGAGCAAGAATTTTCTCAGAATACCGTTTGTTAAGGGAAAGTAAGACAATGTAAACAAGAATTTTATTTTTCTTCACTTCCTCCCAAATTCTCATGGATACGGTTGTCAATGTTCAATAAAAACAGAACCGAGAGGGCATTCAGGAAACTAGCAAGGTTCTCGATAGTTCTGGTTCCGGATGGTGACTGAACCATCTTGTGCATTTTTGGCTAGCCTCACTTAGTAGCTCTCTGGTCAGCCTTCCTCTTCTTAGAGAGAGGAGTGTTGCATGGTAACCATGTTGCGATAATTAATGTCAACTGGACACCCATTGGGTAGGTGAATTTAATCTGCTCCCTTTGATTGGCCTGTCCACACACATACGCCATTTCAGTTTAGTGCAGATGTGATCAGATGCACTGATTATTTTGATGACAGTTGTGACTGTGGTGCCCAACCACCCACATCCCCTGGGGTTAATTCTCAAGCACTTATCCAAGCGTTTCCAGCAAACTACACTTTCATTTAAACTCCAATTAGAAATACATGTTGAATGGAAATTGTAAGTGAAACGACAATTTATTCTTCAGAGAACAGCCCTGAGGGTCCACATTTCTCACATGGCGCTCCTGCTAACTGCCTAAATTTGGCAGGTAAAGCACAGAGCCGTTACTATGACAGTCAAGGAAAGGGAGGTAAAGAATGCCAGAACTGGGTTGGAGAATAAATCACAGCTGCCTGTGCGGTTCCTTAGAGCCCTGCTCACGCACCGCAGGGAAACGGGGCGGAGCCCAGCCACCAAGGCCCTGCAGTGCAGCGCTGCATACAGCCACAGAACATTGTGTTCTGGTGTGTACCTGGACTGTTCATGTGTCCTTCTGTGTACCTTACCGTACATCTGTGTCCTCCTGTGTACCTGACTGCTCATCTGTGTCCTGCTGTGTACCTGACTGTTCATCTGTGTCCCTCTGTGTACCTGACTGTTCATCTGTGTCCTGCTGTGTACCTGACTGTTCATCTGTGTCCTTCTGTGTACCTGACTGTTCATCGGTGTCCTTCTGTGTACCTGACTGCTCATCTGTGTCCTTCTGTGTACCTGACTGTTCATCGGTGTCCTTCTGTGTACCTGACTGTTCATCTGTGTCCTCCTGTGTACCTGACTGCTCATCTGTGTCCTGCTGTGTACCTGACTGTTCATCTGTGTCCTTCTGTGTACCTTACCGTACATCTGTGTCCTCCTGTGTACCTGACTGCTCATCTGTGTCCTGCTGTGTACCTGACTGTTCATCTGTGTCCTTCTGTGTACCTGACTGTTCATCTGTGTCCTTCTGTGTACCTGACTGTTCATCTGTGTCCTTCTGTGTACCTGACTGTTCATCTGTGTCCTTCTGTGTACCTGACTGTTCATCGGTGTCCTTCTGTGTACCTGACTGCTCATCGGTGTCCTTCTGTGTACCTGACTGCTCATCGGTGTCCTTCTGTGTACCTGACTGTTCATCGGTGTCCTTCTGTGTACCTGACTGTTCATCTGTGTCCTGCTGTGTACCTGACTGTTCATCTGTGTCCTTCTGTGTACCTGACTGTTCATCGGTGTCCTTCTGTGTACCTGACTGTTCATCTGTGTCCTGCTGTGTACCTGACTGTTCATCTGTGTCCCTCTGTGTACCTGACTGTTCATCTGTGTCCTTCTGTGTACCTGACTGTTCATCTGTGTCCTTCTGTGTACCTGACTGTTCATCTGTGTCCTCCTGTGTACCTGATTGCTCATCTGTGTCCTGTGAATCTCACTGCACTCTGCACTGTACTGCACACAACCATTTCTGTGACATGCAGTCCATAGCTCTGAAACATGTTTTTTTCCCCCCATTTATCCAGCAGCAATGTACTGTGTCTATCGGCAGGTGTCTATCATACAGTTCTCTTTGTGCCCAGAAGTCTATGGTATATAGCATATATATATATATAGCATGTCTGTGCTTATATGTCTATCCAAATGTACATTTTGTGCCTGTCTGTCTATCTTTCAGTAGTGTGTCTGTGCCTGTGTGTCTATCCTACAGTAGTGTCTGTGCCCTGGTTACCCAGAGTGCAGTTGGGATGTTCTTCTTATGAGTACTGGCACTGTGCCGCACATGCAGAGACAGGAAGAGGAATGGAGAGCATAGACAGAGGAGAGAGGGAGGGGGAGACCAGGAGGGCCAGGAGGGGGAAAGAAGGATAAAAGAAGGGAGTAGAGTATGGAAAAACTCCTCGTGACATACCTGTCTCTGTTTGAGGAAGTCCAGAGCGATCTGCACATTCTGCAGCCGGTGAAACCTCATACGGCCTTTTTCTCTGGGCTAAAAGAGAGAAGGACATAAGGAGGGATGAGAGTGAGGAGGGGGGAAAACGTGTGTGTGAGTGCACATGTACACACACACACACACACACACACCCACACTCACACTCACATACACATACAGTGAGAGACAGAAGTGCTGTGGCTTGTGGGGGATGCACAAAGGACAACTCAGCAGGCAGGGTACCACAGACACAGCTGTCATGACAGAGCAGCTTCACAAGAGCTGGGAGCTGTCATGACAGAGAACCTTCACAGAGGTGGGAGCCGTTATGACAGAGCACTGTCACAGAGCTGGGAGCCGTCATGACATTGCACTGTCACAGAGCCGGAAGCTGTCATGACAGAGCACCTCCACAGAGCTGGGAGCTGTCATGACAGAGCATCTTCACAGAGCTGGGAGCTGTCATGACATAGCACTGTCACAGAGCCGGAAGCTGTCATGACAGAGCACCTTCACAGAACTGGGAGCTTTCATGGCAGAGCATCTTCACATAGCTGGGAGCTGTCATGACATAGCACTGTCAGAGAGCCGGGAGCCACCATGACGGAGTACCGTCACCGAGCTGGGAGCTGTCACGACAGAAACACCATCACAGTGAGGGGATCTGTCATGACACAGGACTGTCACAGAGCCATGAGAGGGCACCATCACAGAGCTGGGAGCCGTCACGACAGAGCACCATCACAGAGCTGGGAGTTGTGATGATATGGCACCTTCACAGATTTTTGAATTGTCATGACCAAGCAAAAGAGTACAGTTGAAAACATGCACCCACACAAACACACACGCACACAGACGCACAGACGCACAGACGCACACACACACACACACACACACACACACACACACACACATACACACACAGCTGTGTCACTCCACGAGGGCAGGTTAGTCATCACTGCAGTCAGAAGCAGCGGCAGGTCCGGTGAGCACTCGGCTGAAACTCCATGCAGGAGGCTGGGCGGGGCAAGGCAGGAGGGCAGGGTTCCAGAGCCTACAGCGGGACTCTTTACCCACAATACCCTGGTAAAAATGTCTCAGGACTTTGCCAGAGAAAAGGCATACATATGACTACGGTTCTGATTTTCTGCATGTAGATGTGAGACATGGTTTGTGTGTGCGTGTGAGAGAGTGTGTGCGTGCATGTTTATTGTGCGCGTGTACTGTGATGCCACAACACAGCACTCGCATGCAGTCACAGGGGATTGCTGTACGGGGGTCGGGGGGAGCAGGGGGGGGTCAAACGTACTCCCTGAGCGCCATCTTCCTCGTCCCCCCCCAGCAAGATGAGCGGGGGGGCGCGCGACACACACACCCGCCGCAGTGAGGACACTCCCTTGTGCTGATAAGAGAGGGAGGGGTGGAGAGAGAGAGTGAGGAGGGGTGGGGAATGTATTCAGAATTCAGAGGCGGGATTGTAGGGATAGGAGTGATGAACAGAGCCGAAATAGTGATGGTGGGACAGAGAGAGAGAGAAAGAAAGAGAATAAAGCAGGAAAAAATGACAAGGCAGAAATGGCAAATGAAAGTAAGACTTCCTGTCCAGACACACTTGGTCCAGTGGGGAGGCAGTCGCTCACATCAGGACTGTACAAAGAGTCAGGGCCTCTGACTGGAAACACTGTCAGTATATTGGCAACCGTGAGTTAATGCATTTGAATGAAACTGTCAGCGTCCTAATGATTCAATGTTTCAGCGTTCTAATGATTCAGTGCTTCAGTGTGTCAGTGTCCTATTGATTCAGTATTTCAGTGTGTCAGTGTCCTATTGATTCAGTATTTCAGTGTGTCAGTGTCCTTTTGATTCAGTATTTCAGTGTGTCAGTGTCCTATTGATTCAGTATTTCAGTGTGTCAGAGTCCTAATGATTTGGTGTTTCAGTGTCCAAATTATTCAGTATTTCAGTGTGTCAGCGTCCTAATGATTCAGTGTGTCAGCGTCCTAATGATTCAGTGTGTCAGCGTCCTAATGATTCAGTGTGTCAGCGTCCTAATGATTCAGTATGTTAGTGCGTCAGCGTCCTAAAGATTCAGTGTGTCAGTGTCCTAATGATTCAGTGTGTCAGAGTCCTAATGATTCAGTGTGTCAGCGTCCTAATGATTCAGTGTGTCAGAGTCCTAATGATTTGGTGTTTCAGTGTCCAAATTATTCAGTATTTCAGTGTGTCAGCGTCCTAATGATTCAGTGTGTCAGCGTCCTAATGATTCAGTATGTTAGTGCGTCAGCGTCCTAAAGATTCAGTGTGTCAGCGTCCTAATGATTCAGTGTGTCAGAGTCCTAATGATTCAGTATGTTAGTGCGTCAGTGTCCTAATGATTCAGTGTATCAGCATCCTAATGATTCAGTATTTCAGTGTGTCAATGTCCTAATCATTCAGTGCGTCAGCTTCCTAATCATTCAGTATGTTAGTGCGTCAGCGTCCTAATCATTCAGTTTGTCAGTGTCCGAATGATTCAGTGTGTCAGCGTCCGAATGATTCAGTATGTTAGTGCGTCAGTGTCCTAATGATTCAGTGTGTCAGCGTCCTAATGATTCAGTATCCTAATGATTCAGTGTGTCAGCTTCCTAATGATTCAGTATGTTAGTGTGTCAGTGTCCTAATGATTCAGTGTGTCAGCGTCCTAATGATTCAGTATCCTAATGATTCAGTGTGTCAGCTTCCTAATGATTCAGTATGTTAGTGTGTCAGTGTCCTAATGATTCAGTGTCCCAATGCATCAGTCCCAGGGTGTGAAAAGTCACACTGTCAGAGGGTCAGGCTCCTTACCAGAGTGACTCCAGACAGCACCTCCAGCAGGGAGATGAGATTGTGCCCATCCCGCAGGTCTTCGTAGAGGTCTGTGATATGCTTCCGCACCTGAGACAGAGAGAGACCGGGAGAGGGGGGTTAAAACTGTCCCTCGTGCTTAGGAGAATACGTTTACACAACGTTGCACAAGTCAGAGAGACAGGAGAGGGGTTTCCTGCCGCATAAATCCAGCTGTGACCCAGGAGCACAGTAAATGTTGGCACAACGTTTGAGCAGGCCTGGCACCGCACTTCACCAGCCATTGTGCAGAAAGTGGGCCATCTTTTCACCCAGCTCCCCGGACATCACTTACAGCAGTGATTTAATCACAGGCCGTGAAAGAGAGAAAGTGAGAGAGAGAGAGAGAGAGAGAGGGGGGGGGGCAGAGACAGAGGACAGAGAGAGAGAGGGAGAGAGAGAGAGTGAGCAAGAGAGCGAGAGAGCAAGAGGGGCAGAGACAAGAGGACGGAAAGAGAGACTGGGACCAAGGACAGAGATAAAGAAAGGAGAGAGTAATCACAGACCTGCCCTAAGGACAGAAGGACAGAGAGGCCAAACGGTAATTAGTGAGTTAACGGAGAGTGAGGGGGAGACGACTGGTAAAGGGGCTGGCTATGTCCTCCTCTCATGTAAAAGAGAGGAAACACAAACAGAGAAAGAGAAGGGAGACTGCTTGGCAGATATATTCCATCAGAATCATTTATGCCATTACTCAATCATTCACGAAGCCTTGGCATACATACAGACATGTGACCTACTTGGACTGCATTACGAGGATGATAGAACAGAGAGAGGGGGAAAGAGAGACTGATATATATCAGAAAAGAGACAGGAAAACAGATTGGCTTCCCAATGAAAGAAACACATCCTGAAACACAAGAGATATTGGGCTCTCAGAATGCACTTCTTCAGCTTGGGTTGAGAAACACAAACAGGGGGAAGCTGCCACTAGGCCGGACTCAATGTCCTGATTCACCCTAAAGTCAAACAGCGTGAATCTGTCCCTGCCAGTCCTGCTTAGTCAGTCCAGCACATGCCTCTGGGTCACATACTGTACAGGAAAATGCTTACAAAGGGAAAGGAAAAGACGAGGCTTTACTTCCTCATTGCAATCCTATTAGATACAAATGCCTTGTACATGTAGCAATAGCTTCTGAGAAATATTGCATTACCTGTTGAACCAGTTAGGCTAATGAGCCTGAAACCATCAGTCATTCAGTATAAATGAGCCTATTAGTGTGTCAGCTAGTCCCTCTACGCCACAGGCAGATAAACTCTGCACAGTGAACTATGACAGAGCAGCCAGGCCCTTGATTAGACTCCTGGCTGCAGTGTATTCTGATGTCCAGTAGAGGGCGACATATTCCAGGATAAGTAATGCCGCAGCCCAGACACAATGGCCTCTCTTTGTCCTACCAATGGTCTCGAGCTCAGTGTCTATGTCCTGAAAACTGATACGAGCCCCCAGACCAGGGACCTGTCCCAGTGACCATCTGGCACCTAGCATTGCACACACACGGACACACCAGCACCATATCTTAACACACATGCATAGCTACACTGGTCTTTTTCCAGTGGTATGTGCTTTAGCATGTTGCTTGGGTGTTATTCACAAGGTCAACGCCCCTGGTCAGTGCTGTCAATAGGCTTCTGTCTCTTATATCCCAAACTGCGATATAATGTGAAACTGGGCCTCAGTGCTGCCCCCTAGTGTGCATGTTTTTTGAGCCCTCACTGCGCAGTGGGAAAATAGGGTGGGTCACAGGATCAGCTGTAGAATTTCTCATTTCCTTGCCCTCTGCCCAGTAAGTTGAATGTTGGGCCATGACGACAGGCGCAGTTCTGAATGAAATTCCACTGACGCCTCTCCTCTCCTCCTCGATGTCTCTCAGCTGCTCCCCTGTGGGTATCCTCTTCTACCCCTCCCTCCCTCTCATCCTCCCTCTCAGCTTCCCTCTCATTTCCGGGCTCTTTCATTAGACACACATCTTTCCTCTCCTCTGTTTCTCACTCGTTTCCAGTCTGTCACTCTTCTTTCTCTCCTTCATTAAGTTCATTATCCTCCTTTCTCTCGCTCTATCTCTCTCCTCCTGTCTCTCTCAGGTATCTGCCACCTGATCGAGTTCCAGACCAGATGTCTGTCGCCCAGGCGACGGTACACCAAAATCAGCACCAAGGTGTGAAAAAGGAGGCATGACATCATCCTGAGCTCTGCTTCTCTACTGTCAGCCTCACCAGTACCGTTTTCAATTCCTTCCAAAAGAACCTGTTTTATTGTGGACTGTGTTTACAGTACATGTGTAAACACACACACACACACACACACACACACATAAACCCATACCTCTGCACACACCTGTTCACCTGTCAGTTGACACAGTATGACAGCACTGAGCAAACAGGTTGGTTTCAGTGATGTCATCATCTGTGCGGCTACTCACAGCAAGCACTCACCAGATGAAGGATGTTCTCTCTCTTTCACACACACACACACACACACACACACACACACACACAGAATTAGGCACACGCGCACAGACACACCCGGCTCAACAGTGGATTTACACAGTTCTGTCTATGCACTGAAGGATCAGTTTAATGTGGGATGCAAAATATGTGCTTCCTTATCTGAACATTGAAAGGCTCCATTCAATCACTTATAGAATTTAGCTTTCTCAATTCAGAAACTGGAAAATTAATTAATTACAATGCACCGTAAATCATCGTAACACAAAAACCTCTCTGGTCAAATTGCCATTTCATCCACCAAATAATTTCTGTTTCCTATAGGGAACAACCTGCTAAGGAATTTTCATTAACTGACATTATACTGTTCCAGTTTGGTGAACACCATGCCCCCAGTGCGATATGCACAGTGTATCATTACAGTAATGGGTAGCTATGTGAGATACGGTGTAGCGGAGACGTCTTGGTAAAGAACAGCTATTAGATCAACAGCACGGCTGCACAAAAGTGTCCATTTAAATGCGCAGTTGCCTGAAGCTATTGTGAAATAGACAGCATTCTCTCCATCGGAGGTGCTGGAGTTGGCTCTGGAGAGTTGATACGGGAAGCAGAGTAGTGCTTTATTGGCCGCAGTGTATGAAGGACACACGCATGTGGAAATGCCTTTGTCCGCAGTTAGAAGAATGCAATCATAACCAATGTTCTTTTTGATTTCAGACTAATTTCTATTTGTAGTTAATGCCCTGCTATTATGTTATTATAAATCTCCATTCGGACACAAATTCCACCCCCTGGTTTATGACTTGGGAGATGTAGAGTCATGTAGAATGTATATAAGATGGCAGCACATAGAGGTAACAGGGAAGCACAACAGATTTCAACCACACGCCATACACACGATGGCCTGATACACTGCATTAACGAGCTGGTGTTCAGGTCTACCACAAGTGTTCAGTGAGTGTATATACGGAAAAGAATGTTGTTTTAGATTAATGACAAAAGTTCATTTATTTCCAACAATTCTCTTTTTGACTCCCTGATTATTTCCCCCTCCATCTCCATCACCATTACAGCCCTACTGCTTTTTCTCCACCTCTCCATTCATCCACTTCCCTTGCTGTCCTCGTCTCTCCATAAATCCCTCTGCCCACCCCTCCTCCCTCTCCTCGTGTGACATTTTGCCGGTGGCTGCCAGCAACCCCTCCCTCCTGCCCCCTCCCCAGCAGACAGAAAAGGTCACACACACCCCTGTGCTGTGCAGCTCCTCACACCCACCGGCCTTTCTGTAACGTTGCACCAACGTTTGGCTAAGGCAGGCCAGGCTCCACCTGGGGCCCACATTTGGGGCTGTGAGTTATGAGCTCAGCGCTGGGTCTAGATTACCACACGTCTGTGCGGGGAGGCGAGACCCTGAAGCAGCTGTTTACAGCTCTGCAGCGAGTCTCCATTCAGCCTCCCACCCCAGCACACACAGGCACACACAGGCACCCGTAGGATTCACATAAAAAACAGCCCAACAACACAGTCAGACATGACTCCCTTATAGCCTTGAGAAGGGCATTCTCATAAATACTGACAGGCACTATTATTAAGAATATTTAACTGCACCTTCACACATACGTAACGGACACAGCCCTGAATTCCGAGAGAACCAATTTGAAAAGAAATGGTCACGCTCACCTTTTCAAATTTTTTCACTGTATGTGCCCTAACACTGGCTACAGAATGACAGGAATTTGCTCACCTTTTGAAAAATAACTGAAATGTGACCTGTGCAAACGTGTTTTAAACGCACGGTAGAGCTGTGTGAAAGCAGTGTTTAAAACAAAGGGTAGTGCCGTGTAAAAGCTCTGTTTTGAACGCAGGGCAGTGCTGTGTAAAAGCTGTGTTTTGAACATAGGGCAGTGCTGTGTAAAAGCTGTGTTTTGAACGCAGCGCTTTACTTCCAGAGACCAGAACACAAAAATATCTAAACCTTCATGTGGAAGCTTCATGTAAATTGAGTGTATTGCACCACCAAGTTGACATTCTCCCTTCAACTATTCCTTATTTGTTCAGCAGGGTGACATATATTGGCCGTCGGCCTACAAAGAGGAACATCAAGAGCATCCATTGTACAGGTGATCCTTTAAAATGACTGATTAAAAGAAACAGAAGCAGTGATTTTACCAGCAGAACAGGTAAAGTTGCTCCCTCTACCAGTTCTGCTGGTAAAGGGAGCAACAGTAGGATTCTGACTGAGAATGGAACAGGCAACCTTTAAGTTATAAACTTAAAATACCACTGTGCTTAAACATAAACTACTTATTTTCTGTTGAGCGTTTAGAATTCACCCATTCTAAAACTGGGCTTTGAACATTGAGTGTCACAGTTGAAAATTCTAGTGTGTTCTGGCGGGAGTCAAAGGTATGTACACCTACACACCCCCTGGGCAGGGCAATGATTGACTGAAGGGGCCACAACAGGATTGTAGGACATGTGTGTGTGTGTGTGTGTGTATGTGCGCGTTAGTGTGTCTCCACATTGGGATTCTGGTGAGCCAGCGCTGCAGTAAAACGCAGAAAGAGCTGTCTGTGCCGTACCTTGATGAGGTGCTTGTTGACCCATTTTGTGAAGGTTTTCTTCTGCACTCTGTCTCGCTCATCTGCAGAGGAAAGAAAGAGGGAAGAAGGGAGAGAGAGAGGGAGGGAGGGAGGGAAAGAGTGAGAGAGGGGGGTTAGTTACGAAACAGAAAATAGCTGCAGCGTCATTCTCAGGTCTGTGTTAGAGAGAGTCCTCCCCTCTCTCCAGCAGCTGTGGCCCACTTCTCCCCCAGGTGCTGTGAGGGGGGCAGACCTGCTGTATCCTGGCCCTTACAGTGTACCCAGAATGCACTGCACACATGAAACAAATACACATCTGCTCCAGCTCCACCAGCACCAGGGAAAGCCATTAGCAGCCAAACCAGGACGCTGCCTCGAGGAGATCAGCAGGTATGAGGACTAGAGGCTGCTAGTGAGGAAGGGGGAACTAAATGGGAAATGGTGTGAGTTCCACCATGGACAATCTCAACTTGGCTTTGAGCCTCCCTGACTGGCTTTGAGCCTCCCGAGACCTCCCAGCAGATAGATGGCGCTGTAACATTCAAGAAGTGCGTCATCATAGATAACAATCACACTTAATCACGCAGCGAGCAGCGGTGCGAGGCTAAGGGCTAGAGTAATGAACATTGAGCCCAGATGAGGAGCCGCAGACAGGCTGGGGGTGCTCAGCGTCTCAGGGCTCCTGAAGGGGTGCGTCATAATGGTCCAGGAATGACACAGCCGCCCCAAAATAGAGCCTGAGCACAGAGGCCTGGAGCCTTATCTGCCTTTCCGAAAAAAACCGCCGGCCCAACCCCGCCCCCTCCCCCACTCTGTTGTTGACGTGGTCGCCATGGAGATGTTGCGATACTGAAAGGCCATGTGGAGGAGATGTGACACTTCCTCTCCACACACACTCTCACACTCACACACACACACACACACACACAGAAATGCACAGAAATATGCACGAGGACGCACATGTGCCAGGCTAAGAGCATACTCACCACAGCAGCTCATGGTGATTAACCTTCCTATATCCTATGAGCTCAAAACACACAGTACCCTCAGACAAAACTCTCCCAGAGCATAATAGCATAATTATACTAAATTACATGCGTGCTTAGCAGTCTTAACCGAGTGCATTAACAGTGACTGCATTTCACAAGCACAACAAAACAAAAAACAAAACAACTTTCGAATGGCTGGATTTCCACTTAAGTGAGCTGAAATACTGGCCAAGAGTCACAGGAGACAGTCGACCATCATGAGGCCAAAGACCATCAGGTCTCAATATACAAATATCACAACTTCAATGTGTGCTACAGCATAAACGGATATGCATACTAACACATGTTCGCCCACATCACACACAGCAGTGAGCACACCAGGAACAAATTTCAACAGTGTTGCAAAACAATTTGTAACACCCTGTGAGAGTTCAGGTTTGGGTACTTCCAGCTACAGAAGCAATCTGTGTCACTGGACATGTCAGTGAGACGGAGTGCCTTGCAGTGTCTCTATTGTGGCTTACATACATAGGGCACAGAAACTCCCAGAATGCACCGCAGGAGAAACCAGCAGACACAGGACACTACTGGCACGCACTGAGCATGCTCCATCAGTGCAAGCTTTCCACAAGCATACACACACACACACACACACACACACTGACACAAGGGGCCATTGTTCACCCGGGAACACCCTCCGCCCTGTGTATACAACCGTCACACACACACGTGCTGGCTCACTCACAGAACACACACGTCGCTACTGTGACTGAGCTAAACCACAATGCAAACAAACCCGACCGCGTACAACCACAGCAGCAAACCTCCATTTCACAGGTCTAAGGGCTCTGAGCAGAAACAGAACTACGGACAGAAACACAGACCGCGTCGGGGGACTGACCTGTGCAGCACATGCGAGAGTGCAGGTGAGCGTTGAGTCTGCTCTCGTTACAGAACATCGGCCACATCCTTCCTTCGCCAAGTCACCCTCCTCTCTCAACTGTTTACCTATCACTCCTTCCTTCTGTGTCACCGCACAGCATTTCTCACTCTTTCAGTGACTCTTGGTCTTCCACCCTCTCTCTCCCCCCTTCCCCAAGCGGAGATAAGAGGGCAGAGAGAGAGGGAGGGGGGGGAAGGCGTGCCCGCAGAAGAAGGCCGTAAAACTCTGACACAGCCGCGGCGGCGGACAGCTAACGTTTTCCGAAAAGGCCTGATGGACGGCCGGGTCTCAGGCGAGCGAGACCTCTCCCTCGTTCCCTCGCTCCCTCTGTCCGTCCCCCAGCCGCCCCGCTGTCGCTGCCATTTCAAAACACGGCTTGCGGTGGCAGCGCGTCTCACACGTGCGTGTCACAGCCGGGGCTCCTCCCCCCGCGCTAAAACGGGCCGCTCATTCGCTCGCCCGCCCTGCCTCGTCCTCCCTCTCCCACTCGCAGCTCCGCAGCAACTTCCAGGCTATAAGTAGAGCCCTGCCAGCGTGTCCGTCTGTTTATTTTTGTTTTGTTTTTCAGCTTTTCGAGACAGTCAGTGGGGGTTCCAGTCCTGTTTCTGAGGTTTCAGAAAGCTAGTTAGAGAAATAATAAACCTTTGACTCCTGGAAATGAGGAGCGTGACTGGCCCAGAAGTGAAGTGTAGCAGTGGTTGTACTTCCCTTCACAAACCAAAAAAAGAAATAAACAGAGGCAAACAGAATAAACCGAAGCGCTACACTGAAAGGTGCAAAGGTGCTTTAGTCGTTATGTGAAGGGAACGTGCGGTTCAGCCAAAGGGCACAGTCCAGAGTCCAGTTCAGGTACACGTCCCTCTCTGATGATGTCATCCACTCAGGCCCGGGTCTCCTGTTTGTGTTGGCTCACATTCAGCTTCAAACTGAAGAAGGTATCCATGTGAACGGCAGGCTCAGTCCAGCTGAGAGATGCAGCTGGGCCCCTGCAGGCTGCTTTACAGCCAGCACCGGAGGGGTCCTGACCTCTTGAGTCCTGGACTTAAGACAGTAACTGTGGCACACTTTGAGTCGGTTCCAGAAGGTTCCGGAAGCCCTGGAGAAGCCTGCTGTGTGCCCTCTCAAAACAAGGTCCAGCTCCGCAAATACACCAGCCCGAGGGTGCCTAATGTGCCAGTAAATCCTAATAATCGGGTTTCAGTCATGACCAGAAGATCTGTGTGTGTGTGTGTGTGTGTGTGTGTGTGTGTGTGTGTGCATACGTGTGTGTGTGTGTGTGTGTGGAACAGAAGAGGCGGAGTGATGTGCAGAATTACACTTGTTCTCCTCAGCAGACCTCGCTCAGTGAGTGATGCTGTCTGATTTAATAAAGAAAGAAACCCAGAGGGAACCAGAGTGCCCTGTGTGTGTGTGTGTGTGTGTGTGTGTGTGTGTGTGTGTGTGTGAGTGTGTGACTGCCTGTGCGTGCACGCAGAGGGAGGGCGATGAGAAGCTAGAGGGAGAGAAAGAAAGAGAAAGAGGATAGAGGGGAATCACGCTGAGAAAGACTGAGAATCCACTCAGGTGTGAGTCACAGAGCTCTGCGAACACCAGGGAAAGAGTCAAAGAGCAACAGAGAAAAGGGGGAGGGAGGGGGAGCAAGAAAGAGGGAGATAGAGAGAAAGAAAGAGGGAGGTGACAGAGAAAAGGAGTATGGCAGCAGTGATGAGGAGGTGATATTCTAGATCAGCATTTCTATTTCCCCATTGTATTCCAGCCTTTCTGCTACAGAAATTTTGTATTTTCCCCTTTCTGAATACTGAAACACAGCCCCAGCCAAAGAATACACACACACGCTCGCAAGTACTCCTTCTCTACGTCTGACAAAATTCAGCTATCACCAGTACACTTCTTCTACTTCACTCTAGTCTGACAGCAGAACTCAAATAACATCTCAAACAAACACACAGTGGCAGTACAGCAAACGTCCCGTTAACCGCTGGCAACAGTAACTGCAGAGACACGAGCACGGGGCGCACGACAGTGCGAGGGACAGCCGTAAAAACAGCGCTGCGCTAGCCCAGCTAACAGCTAACAGCCACGGCACCATAATCCAGGGTTTCCACCGAGAGCTGGCATCCGCAGGAGCGGATTACCTAAACCGCCATTTACAGAGCCACAGCCGGGAATGATGGAATACCACGTGTACGAGCGCGTAAACACACAACACGCATGCGCTCGATCCCGTCAAACGACGGCGCCCTCTCCTCCCCCTCCCCTTCCTCCTCTCTCAGTCACAGGGCTTCGCTCTCCTTCCGGAATGGTCTCGGATAAGCTCACTCGTTTTCGTCCGTCTTCCGGTACACCAGCGTCACCCCCTCTCCCTTCCCCACATCTCTCTCTCCCTCCCTCGCTCCCTCCCTCTCTACGCTTTGTGATTCCGAGTCCGTTCGTTCCTCTCCTCCGGTCTCTCCGCATGCGGTTTTCCCCTGGCCTTCCAAACTAAAAATACCAGGCGCAGCTTACAGTCCTAATACCACACAGAGCACTTATCCTCTCTGCCTCCCTCATTATCACATCTAATCTCACTCTCCCTCTCTCTCTCATTCAGCCACAGGAGAAAGTGCCCCTCTCTGGCTCCTCCTCTTCTCTCCTCTCCCAAAGCTCCTCTCGTCTCTCCCTCTCTCATTCATCCCCCGAGGTGGGGTCTCATTCTCTCCATCTGCAGTGGCACCCACAGACTGGCACCGCTCACACTCTCACTCCGTCTCTCCCTCCCTCCCTCCCCCTCTCCCACCATCCTCCTCATTCTCCTGCAGGCGCCAGGGCCCTTGTGTCTGAATCGATGGTGAAAGTCAGTGGCAGTGTTGCATGCTGGGATGCTGCATAGAGCCAAGGGAGAGGGGGATCCCTGAAGGTCCCCATGGGCCGGGGTTCTGCTGACCGACCCGGAACCAGGTCAGGTCCGACCCAGCAGACTCACACCAGGCCAGGGCAGCAGGTTAGCACAGATGACATTTTGGTCTCCACATGACAGAATGGCTCAGATCTGTACAGTAAACCTTGTTATGGCGGGAGCATCTGGAAGACTTCCGACGCCCTGCCACCCACACCCCCGACCCATCAGGCCTCTCTGCTTCTGCTCTTCCTCTTTGGTGGTCTGCTGTCTCAGTTTGGCTGCAGCTGATAGCACCTCCACACAAAAATAATTGGTCATAAGTCTTGCATTGATGCTAAATATTGCTCAAACTCAAACTGCTACACAAGAAATAGATAAATAATAAATAAATAAAAAAACTGGCACAAATTAAGTATACAGACACAAGTGGGGGAAAAAACCCAAAACCAAACAAAGCTGAGCACTGATAAGCAGAGCCATAAAAGGCAGGACAGAGGCCAGGCAATGAACAAATTGTGCATCTTTGTTTGGAGTACAGTGGACACAGAGGAGCGTTCAGTAGCCTCTAGATGGACCATTTCTCAGAATCCATGTTAAGTCTCTCCAGTGCCTCACTGCGTGTCCTGTACAACTCAATTTCCCAGCAGACACCACAAGCATTAGATTAATGCCTAGCACCGTCTGGCATGAGGGTGACCTTTCGGTGAATCAGACATTGCTGCCCGATGGCCATGTTGCTCTGAAATCGCGGCCAGCAACTGACAGCCAGTGAGTGCATAAGCCTCTAAAGAGCCTAGTTATGACCTTCTTATGAGCCTAGTTAAGACCCAGAGTTCATTAAGCCCAGTGTGTGACCGTGACTCAGGTTTGACAGAGGTGGTTCTCAAACTGGGTTTGGGCTTGGGCCAGAACAGAACTGTGAAGCATGATGACTCAGCAGTTTAGCTAGGGTTCCCTCAGTCCAGGAGAGGGGAAAAGACATCCAGAAAACTATGCAGCACACACACACACACACACACACACACACACACACACACACACACACACACACACACACACACACACACACACACACACACACACACACACACACACACACACACACACACACACACACACACAGCGTTGCCAGTACAGTTCACACAGCTGTAGGGCTCCACCCAGGCCAGCCCTCTTCCTGCAGCTGCTAAAAATACCAGCTCCTCAGAACACACAACTAGGCACACGCAAAAATGAACAGACATATGCGTGTGTGTGTGTGTGTGTGTGTGTGTGTGTGTGTGAGTGTGAGTGTGTGCGCGTGAGTGTGTGTGTGTGAAAGGGGGTGTGTTTCTGCATGAGGGGGTGTGGGTGAATTCAATGCCTTCCAACTCTTTATATCAGGTTCAGATATAAAGTGTCAGGAGGACTGAAAGTTTAAGAGCAGCCACACCAAACCTGTGGAAGGGAGATGGCCCTGGTTGCGTATGGGTCATTTGAGAACGAACACGGCGACAAGCTTGAACCCTGTGACACCGAATATCCCGAAAAGGGAGGAGCATGTGTCCTTGAGACAGCTGCACCAATGAGCACTTCCACAACAGCAGGTCAGGTGACTTCTGCTTCTATAGCCCAGAACTCTCTCTCCCAGCCTTACGCCATGCTGCTGCAATACTGAACCGACACAGAAGGGCTGTGACGACATAACTGTCACCTGTGGTTTACCAGCAAGGCTGGAGATTAATCAAAACTTACATTAAATGTACAGTAGGTAATTTCGGACTTCTAACGGTCAAGAGAGGAATAGCAGCAACAAACACCTTCAAACCACAACAATGTTTATCCCTCCTCGTTCTCTGTAAATGCACTGATGTTGAGACGCCATTGGCTGTGGCAATTAGAACCAATTTTCAAGCAATGAGCTTGAATTATTGTACAGTTATACAATGTTTGAGTGTTGGGCCGTCAACTGTATATTTTGAAACACCAAATTTAAGGACTATAAATACAGGCAGAGGGTGAGTCAACATGTCAGTGAACCTTTTTCAATGATAGGAAGGGATTTACAATGGTCTTGTAACAATGTAACAATTGTACCTTTAAGTACTGAAGACCCAGTGCTAGCCAAATATTTTCCACTTTTGTTCTATTAATGACAACGATCAAAGAGTTATTCTTCTCTGAAACTTCATTGTTAATGCTCAGCACAAATGATAAATGACTCTTAAAGCAAGCTTAAAACAATTTTGAACATTAATGTCAAAACACCCTGCTCCCTCCCAGTCATACCCACAAGGCACATATTAAAGGGAAAAATTGCAGGGATGTCATTACACACATCAAAGCATGGGCATAATGCCAGGTACATTCAAATTTTTCAGCTCTTTTGTAGTCTTTTCAGGTCCCTGTACCCACAGCACTAACACAGCCTACAAAACAGGAGGCATTAGCTTTCACTGGCCATAATAATATCCATCCCAGCCATTATCTTAACCCGCTTATCCTGAACAGGGTTGCAGGGGGGGCTGGAGCCAATCCCAGCATACATTGGGCGAAAGGCAGGAATACATCCTGGACAGGTCGCACACACACCATTAATTCACTCATACCCATGGGCAATTTAGACTCTCCAATACAACAGTCCCCATCAGCACTGCTACACGAGTCCCCATCAGCACTGCTACACCAGCACTGCTACACCAGTTTCCCATCATCACTGCTACACTAGTCCCCATCATCACTGCTACACCAGTCCCCATCAGCACTGCTACACCAGTTTCCCATCATCACTGCTACACTAGTCCCCATCATCACTGCTACACCAGTCCCCATCATCACTGCTACACCAGTCCCCATCATCACTGCTACACCAGTTTCCCATCATCACTGCTACACCAGTTTCCCATCATCACTGCTACACTAGTCCCCATCATCACTGCTACACCAGTCCCCATCATCACTGCTACACCAGTTTCCCATCATCACTGCTACACCAGTTTCCCATCATCACTGCTACACCAGTTTCCCATCATCACTGCTACACTAGTCCCCATCATCACTGCTACACCAGTCCCCATCATCACTGCTACACCAGTTTCCCATCATCACTGCTACACCAGTTTCCCATCATCACTGCTACACCAGTCCCCATCAGCACTGCTACACCAGTCCCCATCAGCACTGCTACACCAGTCCACATCATCACTGCTACACCAGTCCACATCATCACTTACATACAGCAGCTGGAATCACTCAATGATGTTCAATGATAGGCTCCATGTGGCTGTCAATCATCCTTTTAGTCATGCCAACCCATATTGGCCCTGCCCACCAGCCTAAGTGCTGCTGAGATACTTAGTTCTAACTGACCTGTAGAACCAGGGAGGTAGCCATGGAACAGTTTTAGTGATGTTAGCACACGATCAGACAATCAAGCCAGCCAGTCATCACAGCCTGTTACCTCCAGTATGAAGTCATGTGTACAACTTAACCAAAGATATCAACCTGCATGAGCTAACAGCTTAAAGCAGCAAGGCTGGCACACTACACAGCAAGTACAACTATTGTAGGTGTATCTACAACACCACAGAGCTAAGTACAGTTAGGATTAACCAGTGTTTTTCCTTCTGTACTCAAAAACCCTGTCATGCAAGTTCAGAGATACTAGAAACTGGAAACAGCCTGATGAAACAGGAAGAGGAGGAGGCTGAACATGAGACAGGAAACTGACAGAATGAATTAATGTCCTCACAGAGAGAGAGACAGAGGGAGCTAAGAGAGGCATCATGGTAGGACACCTCAGGCAGAACCGGGGACCTCAGAGTGGCCCTGTGTCCTCAGGCGCGCTGTAGAGTCCGTCCGTACCTGAGAGCCGGGCGCGGTGGCGGCGGTAAAGCCACACCCCAGCCGCCGTGAGGAAGTGCACGGCGAGGAAGAGGAGGGAAGGGAGGACCGAGGTGTCCAGGGTTTCCATCACTGCCAGAAGATCTGACCTTCCACGTCCTGGTGCCTTATCTAGGATCTCCTGTGTGTCTATCTGCTCACACGGCCGGCTCAGTGTGTTCTCCCCCAACTTTACAAGGGGAAAGAGTTCACCCCTTCTCTCTTATTCATCAGCTCCAAGATCCAGAACATTCCAGGGACTACAGGTCACCATCTCTCTCAAATGGCACACAGGAACAAATGGAGCCGAATGATCCCACTCTATTGGTCCGTTCGTCCGTCCGTCCGTCCCCTCGTCTAGAGCGTAGAGAGGCGTGTGCCGTCTCTCAGTCAGTATCTCCCCGTCTCTGCATTACTGCATTACATTACAAGCTTTCATCCTTTCCACCCTCCTCTCCCTCCCCCAGGTCTCTGTTTCATTAGTCAGTTCTACACAGCCCCTCTGCCCCCACCTCTAACCCCCACCTCCAACCCCCCTCCCCAAAAGTTTCACTTCTGCCTGTCTGCGCACCCTCTTCGCTTTCTGCCGACTAACTTTTCCTACTTTGAAGAAGCTGCCGGGGAGAAGAGTAATCTGCCCTCTCCAGCTCCCTCCCTCGCTCTCTCTCTCTCTTTCTTTCTCCCTCGCTCTCTGCCTCTCTCTTTCTCCCTCGCTCTCTGCCTCTCTCTTTCTCTCTCTCTCGCAGTCTCTCTGCCCCGCTCTCTCCGACACTCTGTCATTGAATTCCTTTCCACTGAAACAAGCTCTCAGCTTTTAGCCGTTGCTCCGTGCGGCGTTATAAAAAAGTAAATAAACTGAATGAAAAGTAACCGTGCGGTAACCACAGGGCAGGCGCTCTTTCCTGTTCCTGCGTCTGTGACTTTCAGTCTGGGTACAAGCGGTGTGTGGGCGCGTGTGTGTGCGTGTGTATGTGTACGTGTGTGTGCGTGCATATGTGAGTGTGTGTGTGTGTGCGCAAGCATCCCTGTTGCTATGAGCAAGGTATTCGTGTTGACATCAATATGTATTCATTTCCATCAACCACAGGTGTTCATGAGCAGCTGTGGGTCTGGGTGCATGTGGGGCAATTGAAGGTAGAAGCTGTGCGTGTCCTTGTGTACATGTTTGATGTCTGTGTGGGCCTTGCGTTTGTGTGCGACAGCGCACTGATCTAAATCAGAGCACAGCACTATCAGCATCGCAACCCTGAACCCTGCGCTCTTATCTAGACTGAGAGCACCAGAGAGGACCTGTGTGGCATTGCACCACTGTAACAGCTATGTGTGCGAAAGTGAATGAGGGCGTGTGTGTTTATATGTGCGTGTTTTCACTGGAGTATTACACAAATACAGTAAAATCAGATGAGTATTAGATATATCCCAAATAGCATGTGCATAGTGAGAAGACTACAGGCAGGCTCCAGAGAGCTACAGTGCCGTTCAGAACAGAACAGTGTAGGGCAGTGGAGCTCTGTACACAGATCAGTGCAGGGCAGTGGGGCCCTGTACACAGATCAGTGCAGGGCAGTGGGGCCCTGTACACAGATCAGTGCAGGGCAGTGGGGCCCTGTACACAGATCAGTGCAGGGCAGTGGGGCTCTGTACACAGATCAGTGCAGGGCAGTGGGGCCCTGTACACAGATCAGTGCAGGGCAGTGGGGCCCTGTACACAGAACAGTGCAGGGCAGTGGGGCCCTGTACACAGATCAGTGCAGGGCAGTGGGGCTCTGTACACAGATCAGTGCATGGCAGTGGGGCCCTGTACACAGATCAGTGCAGGGCAGTGGGGCCCTGTACACAGATCAGTGCAGGGCAGTGGGGCCCTGTACACAGATCAGTGCAGGGCAGTGGGGCCCTGTACACAGATCAGTGCAGGGCAGTGGGGCCCTGTACACAGATCAGTGCAGGGCAGTGGGGCCCTGTACACAGAACAGAACAGTGAGTGATTCAGGCCTGCAGACCTGAGACCCGAGACCTCAGAGCCTTACTCACACCTGAGAGAGAGAGAGAAAAAAGAAAGCTTATGGGCCTAATTGCATGGATCCCCAAAGAGATGCTAAAATACAGACACCAAACTACAGGAATCATTATCAATGCATACAGGAATTAAAAGTGGAGTTCTAAATTAGTCAGAAAATAATTCTTCACTGAGGGGCATGGAGTGAGACAGGGATGCAACTCTCTTGAACATTTAAATCAATGAAATACTGGAACAATCAACAGCCGCTGGCTCTACTTGAGTGAAATTAAATTCCTACTCCATGCAGATGACTTGGTTCTGCGGTTTGCTGTAGCATACAGAACAGGCTACAGCAGAACCTGGACCTGCTCGAGCAGTATTGTCAGACCTGGGCCCTGCCAGTAAATGTAAAACCATAGTGACTCAGACTCTTTCCATTTTAAAGTCCTGAAATGCAAAGAACCAAGAGCACTCAAAAGTCCCCTAAGTCAGTTGGCCCAGTAACACAAATCAGTCTCAGGACAACACCACCAAAACACAGGACATATAACCAATTATATCCGTAAACCGAGTCATATCACAACAGAAAGAAAATTACATCAGCTATTGGAGCATTCAAATCCAAACACTAAACTAAACGTAATTACTGTCTGGCCCTAAAAAGACCATACATTTTGGCACAATACCAAACTTAGGAAAATACTGACAATGTCCTGGCTCAAAGTCAGAAATACCAAACTTAGGAAAATACTGACAATGTACAGGCTCAGAAGGCACAGCTTGGCCATAGAAACGCTCAGCACAGGCAGACAGGCCTTCACAGAGAGGAAAGGCTGTGCTCACTGTGCCAGCAGAGGCTGAGACAGAGAAACACTTTCTATTTATATGAAAACGAAAGTGAAGTTTACCCAAATTTCCCAAAATTCCCTTAGGGAAGGGAAATGTGTGATATATGCACTATATTTATGCCTGCCTAAGAGACAGTGACTGACATCAAAGACAGCAACAAAACAGAATTTATTACTTCAGTTAACACTGAAAACATTACCATTTCATTTGAACTCTTAATAGCAATTTGTATAAGTATTCACGATTGTTCATGTTGTACTCCTACGGTTTGATCTGTATGTTTCCTGTTTGCATTGGCAATATGTACCTTGTGTATTTCATGCCAATAAAACACACTGAATTGAATTGAGAGCACATGCGAGAGAGAGAGAATGCCTGTGTGTGTGTGTGGGGGGGGGGGTGTGGTGTGTGTGGCGTGTGTGTGTTTGTGTGAGTGTCCGTGTGTTGGGGGGGGTGGTGTGTGTGTGGTGTGTGGTGTGTGTGTGTGTGTGTGTGGGGGGGGGGGGGTGTGTCTGTGTGTGTGTGTGTGGTGTGTGTGTGTGTGGTGGGGGCGGGGGTGTGTGTGTGGTGTGCGTGTGTGGTGTGTGTGTGTGTGTGGGGGCGGGGGGTGTGTGTGTGGTGTGTGGTGTGTTGGGGGGGGGGGGGGGGGGGGGGGGGGTTTGTGAAAGGCTGAAAGGCTCTCCTCATAGTGCAGCACTGGAGCAGCTGAAAGCTGAACTCACCCAATACTGCATCTCAGTGTAATCTGCCATATGCTCGGGTGGTAACGGGAGGGAAGGGGCGTGTGGAAGTGTGAGGGAGAGCAGTGCTTATGAGGCTAACGCCGATGAAAAAAAACCGCCAGACTTACTGAATGACACCTCAACCGGTTTGGTTGAGTCAGTTTTCCTGTCTTACAGATACCCGTCTGCATAGGAAAGAACAGAAAAGAAGAGACAGAGAAGAAGGGGAGAGAGAATCTCAAATGGTTCAGAGAAGCAGGCACGGATTTGAGGTGTATGATGTCATGCAGCAGCAGTAGCCCTAAAACAGCAGCATACAGAGGAGACTGCAGGTAAGCTTCCTACATCTCTCACACACACACACACACACACACACACACACACACACACACTCTGGGGTGATGCAGTCTCTGCAGACCATTGCTCCAATGTGTGCGAGCTAGCATCGCACACATTTTCTGTCCAACGCCATTTTAAGCAAGCTGCCTGTTTCACTGCCAGAAGCAGATTAAAGTGAACACGTTTACAGATTTTTTGGCCAACACAGGTGGGGGGAATCTGACCAAGTATGCCTGAGCTACGTTTCAGAGGGACTTTCCTCAGCACCATCCGAAACCTGTGCCTACTCATGCAGCGCACAGCGCATAAAACTTTATCACGCAAAGAGAGAGCCTGCCCATTATCACATCTGCACTACACGCACCCACAGACACAGACACGCACACACGCATGCACTCCCTCACACACAGACACACACAGACACAGACACGCACACACGCACCCACAGACACAGACACGCACGCACGCAGCACGCACACACGCACGCACTCCCCTCACACACAGACAGACAGACACAGACACACACAGAGACACACACTCTTGCACAGACGCACACACACACACACACACACAGACACACAGACACACAGACACACACTCGAACAGACTCACACTCTTACACTCTCACACACACACTACACACACACACACATACACACATACACACACACACATACACACACACATTTTGAGGACGGAAAGCACGCGTCAACACAAGGAAAGCAGGGTCAGAGTTACAGTAAGCCGGGGAAGCATTTGAAAATCCCCTTTCAGTTGGGGAAAATCCACAATGTAAGCATCATAAAGAAGGCGGTGGCTAGCGGACACCGGATAGCGCTTTCAGCTGTCTGATTAGCGGGAGTGCTCCAGGAAGCCGGTCCGTGAACGCGGTACAATGACACAGAGAGGGACAGAGGGACGACAGAGGGATGACAGGGAGAAAGGCCACTGTGTTATTTCAGCCAGCACCCTCTGTAATAGCCATTTGTGTAGGGCTGTGAATGGCTGCATTCATCAGAAGGCTAACCATGAGACACTGACCTACAGCCAGACGGACACACGGACACTCAGTCCCACTGCCCCCACTGTAAATACAGCCACGGCCAGCATTGGGTCCAACACTAATACTCTTTACAGTGCTGTTCTGTTCCTACTGAGACCCTCCCTTCCCCACTGCAATGGTCCTTGAGTCAGCATCTACACAGCCAGCTTGCCAGGAAGGTCATTCTGACACACAGAGGAGTCTCGTGCACACACACACAATGACACAGAGAAGCACAGATTGGTACACATGCATATGCACACGCACACAAACACACACACACGCACACGCACACAAACAAACGCACACACGCACGCACGCACGCACACACACACACACACACACACACACACACACACACACACACAGACACACACACACACACACACACACACACACACACACACACACACTCCTGTGGGAGTACTCGTGTCAGCTCCTGTATATTACAGCCAGTAGATATTATTTCGGAAAAAGCAGTTACAGAGAAGAGAGAAAGACTAAAAGCAGCACATTTGTCTGCAGGTCTTCCCTGTGTCTTTGTGACATCACAAGCTCACGCTGTTCCTGTGGCCAAAAACAGAGCAAAGGAAACTGGAGAAAAAACAAGAGAAAGAGGAGGAAGGGGAAGGCAGATGACAGAAGTTTGGAGCCAGTCAGGGCAGCATGATAAAATTCACTCAGCTGGTGGTTTATCACCCACGGAGGGGAAACAGAGGAGGCCATCGCCCTTCTCTCTCTCCCTGCCTCTCTGTTCATTTTCAACATCCTTTTCCAGTCCACACCACCAGCAGCAACTTCTCAATGCCAACTTCTCTTTCTCTCTCTTCTCATCCTATCCTTCCATCCAACATTGTTTCACACCCACACACACACACACACATACGCACAGGCACATACATACACACATATATGCATCTACAGTATACACACACACACACACACACACACACACACACACACAGACAGACAGACAGACAGACACACATGAGTACATACACACACATATGCATCTACAGTGTACACACACACACACACTCACACACACACTGTTGGAAGCACAGCTGTGTGGCCCTGAAGCTTCCTCGTCGTGCTTCCTGTGTTCCCACAGAACCGCGTGAGCGTCGGTCCCGGCCGTGGCCCCTGCCATCTCCGCCATGGGGAGGAAGCGGAGAGCCCGTCGCCTGCCAAGCACCATCACTACCAAACACCGGCCCTCAAGGACGAGGCCTTGGACATTCACCATCACTGGCTGTTATTGAGAAATAATTATCCCCATACAGACGCAGTGTGGCAGAGAGCTTGGGTTTCATTTCAATCACTCTGAATTTCTGAAACACCAAAAATCAGGCAGCGGTCATGACAGCATGTCATGTGTGTATGTGTGTGTACGCGTCTGCATATGTGCGTGTGTGTGTGTGTTCGTGTGTGTATATGTCTGTTTGTGTACTCGTGCATGTGCATGTGCACAAGCAGGATGTGAAACATGGGCGTGTGAGCCCAACTTCACACACTCTGGATAGATAAACAGAGCAACAAACTTCACTTCCTCAACTGTCAGCCCAGTGACGGGAAATTCCCTGGAGTACCGTGTTCGACAGACAGAGGGCGCCATGGCTCCACAGACAGACCGCAGGCCTCAGCCCTAGACTGAGACAGAGAGGGAGGCTGCGATTCTTCATCCTAATCAACTCAGGAGCAACCGCAGACGTGTTACAGAGGGCCCCCGAGATTACCGCCACCACCACACCACATGAGCACGCCACAATCACAGCGCTGACATGAGCCCCTGACCACTACACATCACTGCACACACACGTGTACACACATACACACATGCACAAACGCATACACGCATACACACACGCACACAGAAATCCTCCAATTACAGCACTGCAGCTGACACAAACACAAACACACACACACACACACACATACACAGAAACTCACCAATCCCATCACTACAACAGACACACATATGCACAGAAAAATCCTCCAATCAGATCACAGTAGAGATGCGTGAAAATACCACCAATCAGAGAGGCACCGACAGGGAGATAAATTAAGACATCACCAATCGCGAGCAGAGCTGAAGGCAGAGAGACCGGCTGGGTTTCCTGCAGGCTGTGGCAGGGGCATGGGCTTCGACAGGGCGCATAAAACGCACTGCACCCAGGAGCCTAAGCACGCCCGAGGTGTCATTAAGCCATGACATCAGGAGACTGGGCCGCAGATTTCATTTCACACCAGGGGCTGAGCAGGGAAAAGGCAACGAGCCCAGAGCTCGAGGAGTCTGGCTCAGATGCCCAGCATAACCACACCACCACTCACTGCCTTAATGGAAGAACCAGAGTGAGTGAACTAGAGTGAGAGGGAGAGACAGAGAGAGAGAGAGAGAGAGAGAGAGAGAGAGAGGGAGAGGGAGAGGGAGAGGGAGAGATAGAGAGAGAAGGAGGGAGAGAGATAGAGATAGAGATAGAGGGGGCAGAGAGATGATCGTGATAAAGGGAGAGGGAATGGTAATGGGAAAAAGAGATGGAGACAAAGAGAAATGGTGGAAGGGTAAAAAGAGTTTACATCCTCCTCCATCTTTCCTCTTTCACTTCTCTATCCCCCCCACCTTGTTTTATTTAGCCTAATTCCAGCGCTTTATTTGAAAGAAATACAGTAAGCACAGTGTCACAGCATAAGCAACAATCAGTGAAAACAAGTACAAAACAAGAAGCTGCTTAGTTAGCCAACTTTCCCTTCCTCACCGACACACAAGCACACATAAGAACAGACACAGAGACTCTCACACACACAGACACACTGACGCACAGACACAGGCACACACAAGCACATACACAGACTGAGACACAGACTGAGACACAGACTGAGACACAGACTGAGACACAGACTGAGACACAGACACACAGACACACAGGACACACACACAACACAAAAACAAAGCCTCCAGGGAGGAATTATTTACAGAAAACAGACCTCTTTGTTTTCAGTCTATTTCAGCATGACATTCTGAGTGAAAACAACAAGAGTACTTTCACACAAAATGTCTTTGGGTTGTTAATAACCACGTTCCTTTAAGGATCATTTATCAAAGCTTGAAGGTCAGACCAGGGAAGGCTGAGCGAGTGCAACCATGTCTAACCAGGCAGAGACCTGACAGGCAACACCTCCACTCCCAAACTGAGAGTCAAGCCCTATCCAGTAAAGCCACAAATACAGAGAGCAAACCTAACCAACCGCCACAGCTGTCAGAGTGAGCGTTACCCCCCAACGCACCACTGTCCAAACACCGAGCCTCATCCACTCAAGCACCGTGGAGTCAGGGGCCCGTGTGTGTGTGTGTGTGTGTGTGTGTGTGTGTGTGTGTGTGTGTGTGTGTGTGTGTGTGTGTGTGTGTGTGTGTGTGTGTGTGTGTGTGTGTGTGTGTGTGTGTGTGTGTGTGTGTGTGTGTGTGTGTGCACGGGCGAAGTCAGCCATCGACACCACGGCCCTGTCACATGCTCCACAGCGCTCAGGCGTGATGCTGGCTGGCAAATTTAAAGAGCGTTTTATGGAGAGATTTCACACACACACACACACACACACACACACACACACACACACACACACACATATACACATATACACATATATACACACACACACACACACACACACAAGAGAGAGAGAGAGAGAGAGAGAGATGGGGAGGGGGGACGAGATAAATGGGGAATGGGGAGAGAGGGGAGAGAGAGGGGGAAAGAAAGAGGGAGATAGAGAGAGGGAGGTGGGAGGGGGCGAGAGAGAGAGAGCAGCGTGGGAATGAGAGAGTCGGAGAGATTTACTGTCACACCTTCTGTGAAAAGGAGCCACTCTTGTCCAATTCTTTGTCACCCAGGCAGAATGTGGGCAGCGACAGGGTGAGTTAATCACAGGTTAATGAGCGAGAGAGAGGAGGGGGGGAGGGAGAGAGAGAGAGAGAGAGGGAGGGAGAGAGGGCAGGGTAAAACCTGGTGGAGGGTGACAGTGTACGCATCAGGCCCATGGACAGGAAGGGATGAAGTACAGGAACATAAAGACAGGACGGGGTGAAGAACGTGCCAGTCCGAACAAACAAGAGAAGTGGAACAGGGCAAACGCAATGTTCTCCCAGCTGCTCTCATCGCCATGGTAACCCCTCAATTAAAGCCACACCCCTGCCCTCGGCAACTTGACCCGACCTCCTCCGCTGCTGTAACGGCCTTCAGGGTAATTAAACACGGAGTAAAGCCTGACGACTTCAGCCTCCCTGCCCCCGAGCGTGATAAAGGCTCGGCCTCTTCACCCTAACCCTTTCCTGCCTTCCGCCTCCCTGAGGCTTCACGCTTTCACGCCCAGGGAGGTCAGAGTGCGCCAGATCGATCCAGATAAGCCTGAAATTCTGAGCATTTATTGGCACTCATCTGGTTTATTGCGCGTGCATGCGTTACAGGGTGTGTGTGGTGTGCACGGTACATACGCGTGAGGTGAGTGTAGGTGTGTGTTTTTGTGTGTTTGTGTGTGCGTGTGTGTGTTTCATGTGCGAGCATGCCAACTCGGCCACATGTACAGAAAGACTGCGTGTCTGCACAGTGCACTGTGGAAATGCGTAAAGCCACATTGCACTGGCACCTTCACATTTGCACCCCTGGGGAGGTGGGATGATGAGGGTGGGTTGTTTGCCTCCCTGAGACCGCACACGTCACCGCGGCGATCATCAATCGCAGGGTTAACGAGCCCCCCGCCCCCCTCGTCCGGGCCCAGGTTCGTTAAGGAGATAATCCCTTTTTAACGAGCAGATCCGGGGCCGGTGAGGTCGGGTTTGAGAGGACCGAACCTCCGTGGCAGGAGACTGTTTGAAGTGGCCTTCCTCAGCAGAGGAAAGCTAACCACAGGAGACAAGAGGAGGGAGAATCTGGGGGGGCTGAAGTTCATAAGCTTACACTTACGTGCCATTACTTCTGTTTGCTACTTGTTCTCAACCTCTCCATACGTCAGAGACGCCATGAGCAACGTCAATCGCCACTGAAGTTACCAGGAGAGAGAAAGGGAGGGAGAGCGGGGGCAACGAGGAGGTCAAGAGAAAGGGGGCCACCAGGGAGGTAAAGAAAGATAGCACCCCCCCCCCCCCCCACCATTCCCGCGACCCTGCGGCTCTCTCGCACGCACACACACACACAGACCTCAGAGAAACTCCCACCCTTCAATCCCAGCCATTACCAGGAAAAATCACATCTCAGTAATCCTGCTCCCTCCTGTCCATCAGTATTCCAGCTCTCTGAAAGCCTCAAAATCAAAAATCAAGTCTCCCGCTGCGGTCAAAGGTTTGGCTTCCCCGCGCCTTTCCTGGACCTGCCCTGGACAGGAAACGGGAGGTCGGTGACAAACACAGCTATTTCAGGCCCGGTCTCAGTGGGCAGGAAGCAAACAGGAAGCCGAGGAGGTGCACTTCCTGTTGCCCCACTAGGGGAAATCCATGACAAAGCGCACGGATAAACAGGCTGTGGCTGTGGCTGGACTGCAGTAAAGCAAGTTCAGCTGCAGACTGTGACTTTGAGAACGGGGAGACTGAGGAGTCTGGCCTGCTGCAGGGTGTTCTGTGTAACACAGAGAGTTAAACTGCCCAGACACTGCAGAGAGTTAAACCGCCCAGACACTGCAGAGAGTTTAAACCGCCCAGACACAGCCGCTGCTTTGCCCCATACCGCGGGAACCGCACACCCAGGCTCCAGTTTACCTGCTGGCACAGCCTGCTTCCTGTTTCCTGTCTGTGGAAACAAAGCTGTCCTGTGTGGGCAAGGGAGACACTCTGAGCAGACATGGCGAAAGAGCAAAGTACTGAGAGGGTGAGAGAGTGCAGGAGAAGAGAGAGAGAGAAAGATAGAGAATTTAGAACAAAGAGAGACAGACTGGAAGAAATATGAAAGTAAGCACAGTTTGTGAGCAGTGGCTCTGAGCTAGTGCTGAGGAACTTGATGAGGGAGAGCTGAGCTGGACAATGGCCAGGTAATCACGCGGGAGAAAAATGAGGCAGGCGCTCTCTCTCTCCTCTTTTCCCCACCTCCCTCTCTCCTCCTCACCTCACTCCCTCTTCGCCCACACCCCTTGCCCGCACCCTTCGCTGTCACAAACACAAAGGGCCCTGTGCATAATTACAGCCCGCCATGACAGAACCGCTATCCAGCCAGCCCTCAGGAGGAGGACGCAGTCACAGACATGCTGAAAGGAAGAAATAACCCCCTCTCCCTCTCCCTCTCCCTCTCCCTCTCCCTCTCCCTCTCCCTCTCCCTCTCCCTCTCCCTCTCCCTCTCTCTCTCTCTCTCTCTCTCTCTCTGTCTCTCTCTCTCTCTCTCTCTCTCTCTCCCTGGACGCCCAGCTACGTAGGAGTGCAAAACATTCACCCCCCCCCCCCCAAAGTGTGACACTCGAGCTGAACGCTGCAGCTATTCCGACAGAGGCCAACAGGGGGCGGTGCAGTCCGCTGATACAGGGAGGGAGGGAGGGGGGGGGGATTCCATTTCCACACCAATGTTGTTGTTTCATTTCTTAATTTGTGACCACGCCCTGCTGGCATATGAGAGATACCCAGCGAAGAGCGCTTATCTCCGGGGTGCCTGCCGTCTGCCATCTAACGGGCTCAGGGTCGCCATGTCTGCAGCTCGCTCTCCGGCCTTGGCAACCGCGTAAATACGCACAATATCATGACAGCCCGAGCAAAATCACACGACACGGCACACACGCCATCTTCTTAAAATCAGAGGAGTAGAAACAAGGGCTAGTAGGAGAAATGTGACCAGTGTTTATAAATTATTAGAATTAATTTTTAGATTAAACTGTGAATTGAGTTTTTGGTCAAATTAAATAAATTATTCATATCCAAATCAGGTCTGTTAGCTACTAAGAAAAGCTGAAAGTCAATGCTGGGAATGCAGATATTGTTGGAGGGTTGTTGTCGGTGCCGGTGACCTCCTTCAGCCATAACTGTATTCAGGATGCAGCATGGCCTTGAGTGCCGTATTGTTTTTATAAAACAACCTACAGAAACAACTGAGGACACAGTATGACTTGTTTGTTTGTGCTTGGAGCCATACTGTTTACAGACAGGCTGTTTGAATAACTTTTAGGGTATCGGATTTACAATCGATGTAGAACGTGGTCTCAGCCAATCAGCTTCCAGATTCAAAACAATCAGTTTTATAAGAAGTTCTACTTCCATTTTTAACACAGAAAAACCCATTAATTGACAAAACCACAACATTGTGTGACTATGAATGTAAGAATGTAATCTGCAAACATCCCCTTGCATAGGCTAAACATCTGAAGCATTAGCATTCACTGTTGTAACACCACCATTTTAAGGGAGACAGCAATTCCATAGTTCCATAAAGAGCACACAAGAAGGCACACCTCGCACGCACACACGCACACACTCACACACGCGCACGCGCACGCACAGACAGACACACACACACACACACACACACACACACACACACCAGCGCCAATGACCTTAGATACCACCTCATATACCATCTTATTTATCTCTGCTCTTTCCCCCTTTAACTCCCCCCCCCCCCCTCCCCCACCTTCACACAATTTCCCTTAGTTGAATAGAAAATCTCTTTATAAATTTGGCTCTGTTGTTAAATCCCTGTCTGGGCCACGGAAAGGGCCGTGCACTTTCATTTTCCCCCACTCCTAAATTTAGGCTGTGACTTTTAACATGGCTGTGTACTGAGCGATAAGAGATGGTGTTTGATCTACATCAGGAGCAATTTCCGGACATCAGTCAGCCTCAGCACTGAGCTTCCCCCCAGAAACCCCCCCCAACCCAGGCCTGTACCAACAATGACCAAGAGCGACCACACTGTCATTAGTTATGCCATTCTAATGGGATTACCTACCCAGACTGACTGTCAGTTTAAGAAGGGTAGAACTAGCCTAGAAGACCGTGTTGGTGAAAACGGTGCATAGTTTATGAACATGGTAAATGGCAAATGGATGGCATTTATATCGCGCTTTTATCCAAAGGGCTTTAAAATTGATGCCTCTCATTCACCGATTCACACACCAACGGCGATTGGCTGCCATGCCAGGCACCAACCAGCATGTCAAGAGCAATTGGGGGTTAGGTGACTTGCTCAGGGACACTGACACACCCAGGGGGGGATCAAACCTCGGACTGCCACCTCCTGAGCTAATACCACTAATGTTAATGCCGCCCCCACAATTACGATGAACAATTACAATTATTAGTAGGAAACATTTGGCAAAAGCCAAGCAGCTACTAAAAGTGTACCTTATTAGCTGCTTGCCTCTGATTGGTTGATTAATCGAGAACTTTTGAATTTGTATTTGTCTCGTTACTGTAGTTCCTGAAGATGTAGATAGATATTTTGGTATGGTAGTTAGTGACAGACTTGGCCTATCTACCTTGTGACTTATGTTCATGGCCTTACAACAAATCATGTATGAATGACCTTATCTGACCTGTTGGGCTGTTTGTTCTATGACCTAGATATGCACTGGGATAAAAACATCTGCTAAATAAAATGTAATGTAATGTAGTGTAAAGGCCAATTCGAGTAAGCACTGAAGAAGCCCCAGCCTGCATGAGGACTCAGTCCTTCATGCACAGACGTAGTTAGCGATGTATTTTAAAAAGCTGCTTTCGTTGCGTTGGCCATTGGCAGAGTTGATCGGTGCTTCATGTTCATTGGGCCAGCACTGGGCTGACATGCTAGATTTACTGCCTCTGATTGGTCAGCCTGTCAGCTGGGAGGGTGACCATGTATACAATACATAATACTGTTAAAATATACTTTAAAACTTTAAATCTGAGAAAAAAAAAAAATAATCCCATACACGATTGCAGCATATATGCACCATTTTCCCTTTTGGATTTTGTGTATGCTTTTTAATATGAAAGTGGCCATTAATATGACTTGAATAACATAACATCCCCACATGGGACTAACAATCAGTGAGCAGGACCTAAAAGGCAGGTCTTCTGATGTAATGTGATGCAGTGTGACGCTAACTTTGACCACGCGCATGAAACCCTCCTGTTGTCAGGGTGATAACAGGATACGAGCAGAAAGGCGATTTGAGCCCTCTCCTTAACGAGCGATTGGTTTCAGGGTGATGGTGTGATATGAGCAGGATGTGCGCTGCATCCCCCTGTATCGTATTGACAGTTTCAGGACGGTAACGCAACGAGAGCCCCACAGTCAGAGTGAAAGAATATGACTCATTGCGCGTGTGCAAATTTGAGTGCGCCATGAAATATTCAAATGATGCAGCGGTGGCTGCAGGAGCTAGAAGCCGGGGTGTGGGCGAGGCTTCGAGCTGGGTTCGCTGTAGAGACTGCAGGCCGGACCTTAAGCAGCTGGTGGGATCTGTTTTCCTTTGAACAGAGAGAGGGAGTGAATAATTGGTGCTCATGAGTGCATGTGTGTGTGCGTGTGTATGCATGGGCGCATATGTGCATGTGTGCCTGTGGGGGTGCGTGTGTGTGCGAGTGTGAGTGTGTGTGTGTGTGTGTGTGTGTGTGTGTGAGTGCGCGTGAACATACGCGTGTGTGTGTCTGTGAGTGTGTGTGTGTGTGTGTGTGTGCATACGTGTGTGTGGGCGTGTGCGTGTGTGTTTGTGTGAGTGCATACGTGCATACATATGTGTGAGTGTGTGTATGTGCATACGTGCATGTATGTGTGTGTGTGTGTAAGCATGAGGGTAGGTAAGCTCATTATGTAACATAGTCTGTGTCTGAGTGCTGAGGGGGATTGGAGTTAATCAGGGTTAGTGTGGATTACAGTGCCAGTGAGAGAGAGGTAACACACTCACAACACACAGGAGACGTCACATACATACACACACACACACACACACACACACACACACACACACAAACAAACAAACAAACAAACAAACACACTGCAGACATCACACACACATGCACACAGAACCATGAATTTATCAAAGTCACCCGTCTGCCTGCCGTAGACATAAATACTAACATACCATTGCCTTATTAGGGACTTCATTTGGCGGTTGGACAGTCAGCAACACTTGAGAAACTTTTGAACTTTGTGTGAAATTCTTCGCCAGATCTAAGGTAAACCTCGCAGGTCCCAGACAAAGACGGCTGTGTTTTGTTCAGCTGTGGAACAGGCAGGACCCCCCCCCCCCCCCCCCCTCCCCCAAACCGGCCCCCCGGCCCCCAGTCCTGTGCAGTCTAAACATCCGTCCCATGATCCAGGATTCAATTACAACGTCCACATGAAGCCCATACCTTTTTCAATTAACATATGATTTTAATAAATGCCCACCGTCAGAGAGAGAAAGAAGAACAGATGAGTTTCCAGACCGCGCTCATGTTCACCCTGCACATTCGATAATGTAAACCTTTCACACAGACACACTGTGAAGCCTACCGCACGTGCGATTTTGGGTACAGTGCCTCCATTTGGGCTCAAACGCGGACAGGCCGGGACACAGGCAGCCCAGAGACAGGAGCAGCGGCCCTCCCCCGGACACGGAGAAAGAAACACGAGGGCGAGGGCGAGGGCAAGAGCAAGAGAGAGAGAGAGAGAGAGAGAGAGAGAGAGAGAGAGAGAGAGAGAGAGAGAGAGAGAGAGAGAGAGGGAGAGACGCGATAAGAAGCCACAACTCCCCTTAAACAAATCATGGCCAAATACCAGAGCCACAGCCCAACAGCATTCAGCACAGCAGTCAAACTGTGCAACAGCCCCTTCATTACTGTGGTTTACATACTCCCACAGGAGAGAAGCCCCCTGCCCCACTAAACACATGAGTACATACTGTATGTGCCCCCATACACTCATTCACTCTCATATACTCCCTCTCAAAGATTTACTCTCATATACTCACTCTCACACAATGACACAGTCAAACATTCACTCACACACACATACTTACACTCTCACTCACTCTCATACACTCACACTTAATCAACACTGCCCCACACTCAAACACTCAGACAAACGTACTCACACTTTCTCATAAGTGAAACTATGAGTGACAGGCGGAGACACAAGGTCTGTTCCTGGAGAGCTCAGACATTCAGGGCATTTTTTCTGTGCCCAGAGTCTTGTCACGCACATGCTCAGAGGCGCTGGACAGGTCAGCCACAGAGAAAGGGGGGGGGGGTATGCAGCATTCAGACGGGAGCTGACTGAAGAAAACTCCAAATCCAAGACAGTTGACAGTGAGCTTGGCCTGTCACAGCTGTCCCTCACTCACGGGGGTCCACCCCTGGCCCCTCCCCTGTCACCGGGGGCTGACTGGGCCACACAGTCCCCGGCCGACAATCAGTCACACACATTAAGGAGGGATTCACCGGCACGACACACGACAGTAGTTTACGAGATAAACCCAGCCAACTAAACCACAAACTCTCCAACTCCTATTACCATGAGCTCAACCACATCTCCCTTCAAAGACAGATGCTCAGCATTACATCAAAACGGATACACAGAGAAAGAGAGAGAGAAAGAGAGAAAGCGAGAAAGAGAAACGTCCAGGAAGGTATTCGGTAATTCGAGCGATTAACTTTAATGGCTATAATGATTCACAGAGAGAATAAAAGCGCACGGATAACACTGACCTTTCTTATCACTCAGCCCCTGGAGGAACTGCCTATAGGCAGCCGCCGAGTTCATCTCGCCCCTAACCAAGGGCACGGAGCGAGAAAGGGGGAGAGAGAGAGAGGGGAGAGAGAGGGAGAGAGAGAGAGGAGGAAAGACAAGGTGCAAAGAAGAGAAAGAGTAAGGAAGGTAGAGACAGAGAATGAGACAGAAAGAGAGAGAGGAGGAGAGAGGGGAGAGAGGGAGAGAGGAGGAGAGAGGGGAGAGAGGGAGAGAGAGGGGGGAGAGAGAGGGGAGAGAGGAGGAGGAGACGCAAGGTGTAAAGAAGAGAAAGAGTGAGGAAGGTAGAGAGAGAAGGGAGTAGGGAGGGGAGGCTGGCAGTCCGTCCCGAGGCTCAGAAGAATCCCTCAGATCAGGGGGTACATCCTCGGCTGTGCGATAATCCCAGATCAGCGTGCTCCCTCTTTTCTCTGCGGTATTTAGGCGTGTTTTTGGCAGAAGGGAGCGTGGCGGTGTGCGCCACCCGGCAGTCACCGTCACTCTGATACCACAGCGTTTCAGCGCACAGCCGGATAGAGGAACTGCACTTTGACCACAAGACAGGTGATGTCACTGGCAGAGCCAGAGCATGTGTTCAGCTTGCTGCGCGTGTGTGTGCGCGCGCGTGTGTGGGTGTGTAGTGTGTGTGTGGTGTGTGTGTGGGTGTGTGGGTGAGTGGGTGAGTGTGTGAGTGTGAGTGTGAGTGTGGTGTGTGCTTCTGATTATCCAGACTTCAGCTGCACACTCATTCAACAAGTGTTCATATGTGTATGTGTGCAAGAGTGTTTGTGAGCAAGACGGTGAATATGTGAGTATTACATTATTATGTATTACATTAGTATGAGTATGAGTATGTTTTTAGTGTGCGTGTGTGAGAGAGAGTTGTAAATTAAGTATCTCAACTACTGACTGATATTGTTACTTTATGTGCGTGCGTCAGCTGCACACTCATTCAACAAGTGTTCATATGTGTATGTGTGCAAGAGTGTTTGTGAGCAAGACGGTGAATATGTGAGTATTAAATTATTATGTATTACATTAGTATGAGTATGAGTATGTTTTTTAGTGTGCGTGTGTGAGAGAGAGTTGTAAATTAAGTATCTCAACTACTGACTGATATTGTTACTTTATGTGTGTGCGTCTCCAAATATTCCTAAATGAATCGAGTAACATTTGCATAATGATTTGTATATACCTTCTCATTGCTGGTAATTTCAGTACAACAGAAGTGCATGGCAGTCAAACTCCCTCGTTCTCTCCCTCTCGCTCACTCTCCTCCTTCATCTCCCTCTTCTTTCTGTTTTCCCAGCTGACGAAGGTAAACAGCGGAGTGAATGATTACCAAAGCTTTTCAATCTCTAATCTGGAGAACAGCACAGATCTACAGCACCAAAGGGTCAACAGCCCCATATGCCACTGGCATAACCTACTGGCTTAGTTCAACATACTGTAATACTGTAACCTTGGGGTTACAGTAAAAAATTCTGACAAACTGGGAGCTTTCATCTAGTTCTTGGTCCTGTCTATGATTAACCTTATTTTCTTTCAATACTGACTTTCCAAAACTCATATGGCAGATGTGTGAAAATAATATCTAAAATGATATCTCACAAACACACACAAACGCGCATGCACATGCAGACACACACACACAAAAATGTGCACACACATACAAACACACACACACCTCAAATACACAAACTCCTATTGAAACAAACACAAACACTCTCTTCCACAAAGTGGGCCTGTGTAAACAGCAGACACTAATGCCCGTGTGAACGCGATCGCAGGCCGTGTACTGCTATCTGACTGCAATTAGCAGTGATTAGCAGGCGGGATTGAGAAAGGCTGTGGTATTCTCATCTCAGGCTCACTCCTACACAAAGAGTTTCAGTCACGGAGACAAACTTCTCAAATGGAAGAAATGAGATGATGTGACTGTATGTGTGTGGGTGTGTGTGTGTGCATTTGTGTGTGGTGCGTGCGTGTGTGTGTGTGTGTGAGTCTGCGGTGTGTGTATGAGAGTGCATGTGCAGTGTGTGTGCGTGCATGTGTGTGTGGGGGTGTTTAAACACCTGAATTTGAGGAGTCATCTGCGAAGGCGGCAACATCCGAACTAATCGATTTCAAAACCGAGGTCATGATGCCTCCCCGCAGATCAATAGACCAGCGGAATCAATCCCAAATACCCCGCCCTACAGTCCCACCTCAACCCCCATCTCCCAGGCCTGTTTAACCGCCTCACCAGCACACAGCACCCCCCAAAAACACACAAATTGGATCCGCACACCGATTTCCCCTCAAAGTCATTAGCACAATTCCACTCTGGAGAACACAAGCTCCCTCTAAGCCAGCAGTTTGTTCCCACACCAGGACCGTGTTCGGTACTAAACATTCGGACGAAGCCTTCCAAAAAAAGAGCTGCTAATGAATTGAACATTCATTTGCAAAAGTCTTTTGACAAAAAAAGCACTTGCCTTCAGTGCATTTCTTCAAGAAATGACATGTCAAATAACAATGTCATGCACAAAGTATGAATATAGATAAAATACAAGCATACTAGCCACTAACAAATACGACAGTACACAAGTATAGATCTTTCTATAGATAGATATGTCCAACTTATGTGTGTTTAGGCCCATATTTTTACACAATGAGTAAATGTATTGTACCCTTATTTGGTGAAACATGCAGTACAAAAGCCACATCTTTAAACCGTTGCAAATCTCTCTCAAAGTTTGTTACGCTGAAATTGAATCCGCCAAAACCACGGCTAAATTAGCCTTCAGTCACCAGCAGCTGTCACCAGGATGGGCAGGACACTGGGGCCGAAGGCTTTAAGCATTGACAGAATCAACACTCATGACACTAAAGATAATGACAGGAAGCAGTTGACAAGCGCTCAATTGTGACCAAAATGCCCACAGCCAAACAAACAAACGCTGCCATTTTATGAATGATCCCAATATTACTCCCCCTGCATTCAGTGTAATGGTGCATCCTTGTAGCTGTAGTAAGGCACAATCCCCTCCTCCCCCGCCACAGTCAGTGGTACATTCCCACACCCTGGCTCTCTGGTTGTGTGGATGGTCATTTCCATGGTTTCTCTAAAGCGAGTCAAGCGAATCCCTTTCAAACCAATTCCTCAACTGGTCTGAAACAAAAACAGCCCCCACCACACTGGCATCTTTTATACATTTTATGAATGTAGGAACCTTTCCAATATTTGGAACAAAACTGAGCCCATAACTGGACCAAATAAGCAACAACGAACTGAAAGTACCGAGACTGGATTGTGCACACGCCACCCCACCCCACCCCAACCTCTACTCCATTTTATCCCACCCCCACCCACCTCCAGAGACACCTGATCCAAAGACAGCTCAATAATATTGATCAATTCATTGACCAAAAGCGCAAACTAATTGATTGCTTGACTGACAGATGGCATAAATCATTAATGAACACTAATATTAATGAAGGAAAGGTCATACTCTTACCTGGAGTTTTGGGGCGCAGCAGCAACAGGAGCAGCATCAACATGAAAAGAAGAGGAGGAGAGACTCAGGTTAGCAGTGTTGGTGAAACATGGCGGCTTTGAGACACACAGGACCTGCTCCAGCCCGCTCCTGCAGGGAGAGGGCCAAGGGGAGAGGGGAGGGCGGGCAGGCACAGGGCCAGGGAGTGCCCCAAACGGCCCAGTGATAACACAGGGCCACACCCGCACTGCTACAGCACAGCTTGTAGGGGCCATTGTGTGTCGTCCCTCTGCACAATTGGGCTGGTACAGCAATGCCTCCAGTGAAATTGCTACGTTGCAATTTCTTTTGCGCTACTGCGTTCCTAATACTAATACAGCAATGCACATCCAAAACAAAGTGGCAATGCAGGATAGATGAAACACTGCAGCTACAGCCAATAGTCTGTACACATGGGTTACCAAAATAATGCATTTTAAAATACACAACATGATCAACATTTACACCCGTGTTGCATCTTCGTTGGGATCAAACGAATCCCATTCGAATCCAAACGAGTCCCAAATGAATCCCACCCACTCCCAATGGTTATGCTGCAGTCTGTGAACACAGATTAACTGCTCCTCTGATAGAACAACTGATAAAAAGCTAAATAGAAATTGTAAAAATGTCAGTGGTCCGTAAGTAGCCTTGAATAGTCCAACATCCAAAAGCCACCTGACCCCTAAACTTCAGACTGGACACAAGGCCTCTCTAGAGTTTGGGCACTCTGTGGTTCCCAGAATCCCCACACTTTCCATACCCCTGTCTGCTGGCCTTACCTATCACCCCAACCCCCCCCTCCGCTTCCTTACAGGATGGTGGGGCAGTCGGCACCGCCCACCCATTGAAGGACAGGGCAGAGTGCCAATGAGAAGGTAAGAGGGTGTGAGGCGTGGAGCTACACTAATATACTAATACACAGAGGCTCTTTCACAGAGCTCACAGAGCACGACGGTCGTCTTCCACAATCACAGCTTCACAGAAGAGCTCTCACAGATACAGCACAGCACTCTTTAAATCGCCTTCACAGTCTGTCTCCCGCCCTCCCTCTCTCTCTCTCTCTCTCTCTCTCTCTCTCTCCAGCTGAGGACTTGACAGAAGCACTCTTTTTTTTTTTCTCTGCTCTTGAGGCACAGACAGCATGGAGTGTGAAGGGTCAAAAGGTTAGACACACACACACACACACACACACACACACACACACAATGACCCATTCATCTGGGAAATGCAGAGTGTCCAATCCACACAACTTCACTCAAAACCTACGGGGGGGCAGACGTGAATGTAAAGAAGATGGAAGTGAGAGAGGGGGGAGGGGTCTAATGGGTATACAGATGATTGACAGGGAGAAAATTAAAATGCTCAGAACAGCCTTGTGTAAACCCTTTTCCCTCTCAGCAGAGAGAGAGAGAGAGAGAGAGAGAGAGAGAGAGAGAGAGAGAGAGAGAGGGAGGGAGGGAGACAGACAGAAAGGGAGAGAGAGACAGAGAGAGACAAAAAGGGAGTGAGAGGCAGAGAGAAGTGGGAACAAAGGGGGACAGACTGGAAGAAATGTGAAAGTAAGCACAGTTTGTGAGCAGTGGCTCTGAGCTAGTGGTGAAGAACTTGATGAGGGAGCGCTGAGCTGGACGATGGCCAGGTAATCACGCGGGAGAAAAATGAGGCAGGCGCTCTCTCTCTCTCCTCTGTCCCTCTCTCCTTTTCTTCCCACCTCCCTCTCTCTATCTGAGAGCAAGGGAGAGCTAGAGAGTGAAAGAGAGAGTCTGACATTTTGCTGCATAATGCAACAGTGTGAGAGACAGCTAGTAATGGAAAATTATCACAATAACGGTTATGAATTAAGGCCGGGCTACGTTCCATTGTTATTCCAATCATTTCTCCTTTTTCCATTCACGCGTTCTTATATTTTTGGCACATGATTCAGTGAAAGAAGTGTGGCTACTCCTGCCAATAAAGTGAATTTGAACCGTGCTCAGAGGGAGAGACATCTGCAAATGTAACTAATGTGGGTCATACGCTTCACAGAGAGGAGGGGAGAGGGGGAATAAGATGATGTGGTGAGAGAGATGGAGGAGGGTGGGGGTCGGGGGGTCTGCCAGACCCGGCCAGCCGAGCACGCAGGCAGGATGCGCGGAGCACAGAGCGTAAGCCAGGGGGCCGGGAGGTTGAATCCTGATAGGCGATAGTTTTGTAGTTTAAGGGACTAAAACACATTGCTGGCTCCTCTCCAAATCCCCCACAGACAGACTGCTTAAGATTGCAGAGCCTGGCAAGCTTTCACGGTGCGTGTGTGTGTGTGTGTGTGCGCGCGCGCGCGTGTGTGTGTGTGTCTTAAGTACAGACTGAAAATTGCTTTGTGACTGACGACACTGGCACACCGTTTGCGAATATGGGACCCTAAATATTCCGAAACAAATAGAATAACATTTGCGTGTGTGTGTGTGTGTGTGTGTGTGTGTGTGTGTGTGTGTGTGTGTGTGTGTGTGTGTGTGTGTGTGTGCGCGCGTGTGTGTGCGTGCGTGTGTGCGTGTGTGCGTGTGTGGGTGTGTGGGTGTGCGCACACGTATGAACAGTTTGCCTGTTTGCCATTCCAAATCACAATGCTGCCCAATACAAATACCACAGACACATGCCCAGTACAAAAGGGCCAAAATGTTAACTCTGTCCTCTCCATCAGCTGACGCGCCCGCAATAAAACTCCCCTTTGCACAATAAATATCAGTTCCTCATATGGCCCCAGTGACCCTTAATGAGGTTTTCCACGAAAGCACTACTGGTTGGTGATAATCCGGGTGCGTGTGGCTGTGGTCTGCACCCCTGGCCAATCACAGGGGGATTGAGCTCTGAGACTACGGGCAGACTGCTTGGGCTGGAGATTTATTTTCCCATTTCTGTTACAGCAGATCCTCACGGACCTGAGAGCTAAAGCCGACATGCACACACGCATGCACTCGTAAACACACACGCATGCACTCGTAAACGCACACACAGGCGCACACACGCATGCACTCGTAAACAGACACACAGGCACTCACACACACGCATGCACTTGTATAAAACACACATACAGGCGCGCACAGACACATGCACTCGTGAACACACACACAGGCACTCACACACAGGCATGCACTTGTAAACACACACATACAGGCGCGCACAGACACATGCACTCGTGAACACACACACAGGCACTCACACACAGGCATGCACTTGTAAACACACACATACAGGCGCGCACAGACACATGCACTCGTGAACACACACACAGGCACTCACACACACGCATGCACTTGTATAAAACACACATACAGGCGCGCACAGACACATGCACTCATGAACACACACAGGCACTCACACACAGGCATGCACTTGTAAACACACACATACAGGCGCGCACAGACACATGCACTCGTGAACACACACACAGGCACTCACACACACGCATGCACTTGTATAAAACACACATACAGGCGCGCACAGACACATGCACTCATGAACACACACAGGCACTCACACACACGCATGCACTTGTAAACACACACATACAGGCGCGCACAGACGCACATGTGGCGCTAACACACACGCACACACAAATATTACACAAATAATACACACCACCGACAAACGTCCTCCACCTGAGGGCCAGACAAGCGGAGAAGTGGAGAGACAGGCGCACAGATCGCTCAGGCCCACATGGGAGTTGACTAACAGGATTACACACTGAACCACACACTCTCAAGAGAAGTGTGAACCGCAGGGGGGGGGGGCAACAGAGGAGAGGCAGAGGGACAGAGAGAGAAACAGAGGGATGGAGGAAACTGAAGGAAAGAAGAGAAAAAGAGCCAACCAAAAAGGATGTGAAAGAAGGAACAAAGGAAGGAGAGGAGATAAAACAGGGAAGAAGAAAGATAGAGAGAGAGAAAACACAAAGAACAAGAGCTCCCAGCAATAAAGAAAGGAAAAATCTTAAGTGAAAATGCAGAAAGGCCACTGCGCACGGTAGTAACACTTGCAGTGTCAACTCCAATTACACTGCACAGACTCCCTCTTCCTGGAAGCAGTACCAAACAAACACCTCGCCCAATCACACTCCGGATCAGAGAGAGTTACAGCAGACCGGCCAATCACCTTCAATTACAGCACAGCTGGTCTCCTGTGCAGCCACACTGAGTGCGCACACATCTCCTTAGCAACTTCAACTGCTACAAACAGGATATCCTCTATGGGTGTATAACAGTTTTTGATTTTTCATAAATTTGCTAAAATTTCTAAAAACATGTTTTCACTTTGTCAGTATGGATTATTGAGTGCCAATTACTTCAATTTACTGTAAATGTAAAATACTGCCACTGTAAATACACAAACATTGCAACAAATTAAGAACGTAAAATTATAGGCTTCTGTCTGACTTTCCTGAATGAAAAAGCAATAATTATTACATTTTTTTACATTTTTGACATTTGGCAGACGCTCTTATCCAGAGCGACGTACAGTTGATTAGACTAAGCAGGAGACAATCCTCCCCTGGAGCAATGCAGGGTTAAGGGCCTTGCTCAAGGGCCCAACGGCTGTGCGGATCTTATCGTGGCTACACCGGGATTAGAACCACCGACCTTGCGTGTCCCAGTCATTTACCTTAACCACTATGCTACAGGCCGCCCTATTATATTCTCTGCGACACAGAAAACCAGAAATCAGGCTTGACACACAAACACACACATAGCTGTAATAGTATTACGAGGTGATGCATCTTATACATTTATGACATTATATGAATGCCTATGTTTATCTTTTGTGCATCTCCTATAATTATATTTATGAGGTCTTCCATATCTGTTTATCTTCTAAATATTTCATAGGCCCATATCGTATGTACCTGCTGTACAATTCCTCAGACAGCTGCATTCTTGAAACTCTACCCCTGTGTGTGTGTGTGCTTGCTTGTGTGTGAGTGAGTGAGTGTGCTTCCTTCTGTGTGTGTGACAGAAAGAGAGAGGAGGGAGGAAGGGAGAGAGAAACAGCCTGTGGGTGTGTAGACTCTGTCCCGGGGCATATCTGTGGTCAGAGGGGTCCCAGTGGATGGACTGGCCCACATTCACACACCCGTTTGAGGGGCTGATAAGTGCCAGAGCTGGGCGCCGGGGCAGGGAGGGGTGCAGGGAGGGGTGCAGGCTGGGAGGGAGGGAGGCAGGGAGGCAGGGACGGCCCACGCAAGGCAGCTCTCGAGACAGGCCTCAACAAAACCCCACAAGGGCATCTGCAAGGGCAGGGCCTTTATACTGTAACCAAACCCTACAGTCTGCAGAGGGCCAAGACACTGGGGCAGGACAATGAGAGAATGAGAGAGAGAGAGAGAGAGAGAGAGAGAGCGGCAGGAAAGGAGAGAAGGGAGTGAGAGGGAGGAGAGGAGCGAAGAGAGTGAGAAGGAGGAGAGAAGAGAGGGAAGGAGACCGTGGGGTGCAGGAGGAGGAGAGAGGAGAGGGAGAGTGAGAGGGAGGAGAGAGAAGGAGACCGTGGGGTGGAGGAGGAGAGGAGGGAGGGAAGGAGACGGAGGGGGAGAAACTGATCTGGGTGTGGAGGTATTCCTCCCTCCCCAGTGATAGGCTGCCAAATTGTAGGTGTAGTCACTGGGGCATCTGCAGGCCTCACGCCCAGTGTCTGTCCGTGTAGCATGCAGGAGGGCCACGCCCGCACACACACACACACCTGCGGTCTGCACATAGCTCACACTCCCCAAGGGGCCAGGCCACACAGCCGGCAGGGGAGACGGACAGACAGACGATACCAGATAGACTGCACCTGTCAGCTACTGGCACACCTGTCCGTCTGTCTGTCCAACCACCGGTCTATCAACCGGAGAAGGCTGGGACAATGTTGCTATGTAACACTGTGGTATAGCAACATAAAAAGAGATGGGATTTGAATTTTAGAGCAAACTAATACTGCGGTTTTCTTTTAACTTGGCTTGGCTGAACATAGCAGTGTATTTTTGGCTGAGTGCTTTGTGGGGATATGTTCTTCCAAAGGACAAAAATCCACCAAGCTTTTAACACAAACATGAGACACTCAAGAAAGAAAAACAGCATTTGTGCCACGTCTAAAAATGACGCATGACGATATCAAAATAGTATTCTCTAAAGTTTATGATGAAATATTTTTCCACACATATTAAGGGCAGACTAAAACAAGACGCGCAGCACATGCAGAGCTGAACGTACAGTATCGCAGCAGTACTGTGGGAGGGGGAGGGGGCGGCTGAGCTAGCTGGTGGTCGGGCTCCTTGGCCTGTGAAGGACGTTGCGATAGTGAAGCACTGCGCTGTAGACGGAGGGGCGTGAGGCGGCGGCCATTAGATGAGAGTGTCAGGAGTCTCGCCGTTCGCCTTGAGCTGCGACACGGCAAGGTCACCGGGGAGAGAGGTAACCCTGGGGTCCCCCTGCGCTCGTTTATTAAGAGCGGAAGGAGAGCTAATGAGATGGGCTGGGAGTGGGAAAATATCGACTCAGTGCCTGCTATGTCGCCCATTGACTTTCCATGGGTTTGGGAAAAGCATTTTGACACATTTCTACAAGTCCCGCCATGTTGTGTAAATTGGAACCAAAGACTGCAGGAGAAAAGGCGGAGACAATTTAAAAAATGATTGCGACTCTGTGCCTGATTCCTACATAAAATATCACAGTATTGTCCAAATAACACTAACTTAAATTGGCACATGGCGAGACATAAGAAAGAAAAGACACCTCCATTTTGTTGTGCCAAAAAAGATATCCTATTTTTACAGCATTGTTACCACAGACTTACACTGAAAGAGGTGGCTGAAACCACACTGGTGCTAGGGAGCGACGTTTCTCAACAAGACCACGGAATTAGCTTCAGAAACCAAGAGGCTGAAACCGAGCTCGGCTGCCAGTAGCACCCTGCGCAATTACCCGGAAAGAGCCACGTAATGGCCGCCGCTGATGACATCATGCAGGCAGACGGTAAGAGAGCGTCATGGGCAGGGTTTTACTGCCGACCCCCGCCCTGCCCGGAGTCACCCACCCACCCCCTCATTCCCCAAAGACAGCTGCTGCTTTACTGGGGGTCTGCAGGGGAACCGGAGTCCCAGAACACCGCGGGTATTTACTGAGGGCCCCTCCCGCGAATACCAATCCAACCTCACCCCTAAAAGCACAACCGCAAGGCGCCCCCGATCTGCGGCATGAGGAGCAACTGTGCCCACGGGGGCGGGGGGGCAACAACTGTGAATATCTGTGTGTGTCGGGTCGCCCCACCCCTGCCCATCGATCGTGGGGCGCCATAGCTTTCAGCGCCTCTTCCCTGGTTTACACTCCTCTCTCACTCACACTTCTCCCTGTCTCCATTCTCTCCCTGCCTTCCAAACGCTCCCCCTCTCCCTGCACCTCCTTCCTCACACATCACCCTCCTCATCTCCCTCCATCCCTCGTCTTCTCATCTCATCCCCCTCGTTTCCACACGGACACACGCATCACCCCGCCCAGACTTTCTAGCGCCGCCCAGGTGGTGTACCCGGTTTGGTCACCGGTCATTACGACCCCCCGTCCCTCTCCTCTGCAGCAGGGCTGAGAGGCAGACACAGGACCGCAGCGGGGAGGAAGAATTACCTGATCAGGAACGGAGATATCGATTCACACGCAGCCTGCGACAGTCTGCCCACCCCGAGCGAGGAGCTTTGCCACCATGTCCCTTTTCCTTCAGTCTCAGCACGAAAGGCGAGGAACACTTTCTGCTTACAGGACAAATTAACATGTACTATAGCAGCCTTTTCTTTAAAAAATCACTTCCCTCAAGGGACTCAAGTAATTAACTCCTCTGGTTGGACCCTTCCCAGAAGCCTTTGAGGCAACAGAAGAGGAAGCTGTTAAATGCGCCCCCATGCTTAGTGAGCCACAGTGACAACGCACCTTTCAGCACCTGGAACCAGGACAAACAACATCCACCCTCAGGAGACAAGTCTGAATCTGTGTGTGTGTGTGTGTGTGTCTGTGTGTGTGTGTGTGTGTGTGTGTCTCACTGGGAAAGCGTGCTCCAGAGAATGTCGTGTGTTTCTCTGCCTACAGCACTCACTCTCTCCATCCCAGGAGGACAATACCCACAATGCACTTCAACCTCTAACTCCCCAAACATCTCCCATGCAGCACATACTTTGAGCCGACTGCAAAACACTCTGACATGTTGACCGGCCTGTCCTCGCCATTATGTTATGTTATGTTATGGTATATTCACCTTTCTGTAACCCACGACACGGTCAGATTTACACACAACACACAACCTCACGCTTCACCCAGCCATGACCTCTTCCCCACCTCTCCCACTCACTCACACCAACTCCTCTACACACATTTTAAAGAGATATACAATATACTGCATTTAAAAAGTGGACAAACAAACGAGTCTAAGGGACTACAATATCTTGTATCAGACAATAAACAATCAAACAAACAATTGACAGAAATATCATAGAAAAAAAAGGCAAATAAAGGCAAGAGTTGAATTTAGCCTCAAAATGTCTCTGAAAACACAGATAAAAACAGTCAGAGCGGCATGACTGGTCACCTGTAGAGGCTGAGGGGCGGGTACAGAACTCAAATGGAGCAAATCCCTATCGAGCCAGCAGGGGGCAGGAGAGATGAGAGAGCGGGAGGGAGAGGAGGAGGAGAGAGGGGAGGAGAGAGACAGCGAGAGAGTGCCGAGAGTTTTGAGAAAGATACCATTCATTCAGCTCTGACAAACAGCACCCCTCTTTGAACCGCCTCCTCCCACCTCCCCTCTTTCAGACCTCCCCTCTTGCTCTTTGTTGCTCTCCTTCTCCCCCCCCCCCCCCCCCACCGCTTCCCAAACTACCCCTGCCCCTCCTCCCCCCCCCGTCGGCGCAATCCGGGCGAATGACAATCTGATCTCCGCGCGGCTCCGCCTAGCCCGCGACCCCGCGCGACCCCGGAGCACGTAACCGTGACAACGCGGGCAGGCTGTGGTCGGGCGGCCGGGCCGACCACGCGCTCCGCCGCCATTCCTCATCCACTGCGGCCGCGCCGAACGTCGCCTCAGCACAACACAATGTCTGGCACACTGCACCGGCAGCTTCAAAACAGCACAGCACAGTTCAGTTCATCGCCGGTTCAGATAGCGGCCACAGCGTATGGGAAAGGCCGTTCAACAATAGCACAGCCCCCGCGCACACTTCCTGAGAAAATATCCCCAATTTTGTGAATACGTAGGGAAAAAGCTACTCTGAATGACACTGTAAAAACCCTTTCAAATATTTTTTTTTTCCAGTAATCGTATATCAAGCGGTATGCCATTTCTTGTCCCTAGTGTACTAGCTATAAGCGCAGTAGACAAATTAAATTCATTGCACGTTTGGAACTGAATTACTGCAAGTGAGCACTACAGCAAAATGAGGGTATACTGGCTACCATGGCGACCTTGGCCCACTTCAGTTCAGCCCCACACATGTGATATGTCACCGCTGAAGGAGCAATATGAGAGAACAGGGAGAGGAGGAGAGCAGGAGGGGAGGAGAGGAGGAAAATGGACAAAAGAGCAAGGGAGAGCAGGAGGGGTAAGAGAGAGCAGGGGAGAGCAGGAGGGGTAAGAGAGAGCAGGGTAGAGCAGGAGGTGGTAAGAGAGAGCAGGGGAGAGCAGGAGGGGGTAAGAGAGAGCAGTGGAGAGCAGGAGGGGGTAAGAGAGAGCAGGATACAGCAGGAGGTGGTAAGAGAGAGCAGGCTAGCGCAGGAGGGGGTAAGAGAGAGCAGGATAGAGAAGGAGGGGGTAACAGAGAGCAGGATAGAGAAGGAGGGGGGAAGAGAGAGCAGGGGAGAGCAGGAGAGAGGAGGACAGAACAGGGGAGAGAGGTCCTGGGGCACAGATACTGGAAGAGGACTGGAGGTGTTTGGAGGAGAGCTGACTAAAAGCAGTAGAACGGGATAAAAGCACATAGGAACTGAAACAGCTCCGTTCGGCCAGTACAGAGAGGGAGGGGGGGGATTTTTGTGAGTCACAGAGCAGATGACATTTCATTAGAGAGCATGCTGCCCACTGCACTGCTGTAGTGGATCAGGCTTCGCTGACATCACCGTGTGAGGGGTCAGAGGTCACCCAGACTCATCGGACAAGGTGGGGAGAAGCGGGAAGAGCTCAGCCGTCACCCCGTCTCTCGGAGGTGAGAGAGGTGTTCCCGGACACCGTGACAGCACTCTGTAAATTAGGCCAACGATGCTGCAGTTCAGCCGCTTTTGTTAGTCAGTTCATTACCTTCTCCTTTCCTCCATTTTTCTCACTGCATCACCCCCTTTCCCTCCTCCACCCCACCAGCCCTCCCTCTCGTTCTCTCCCCAATCCTCTGCATTATGGATTCAGGCTGTTATTTCACGGTTTCATGTCTACAGTCAGTCCTACCTGGTTACCAAGCATTCCCAAGAGACACGCACACAGGCACACTCACTCGCATGCATGCGCACACAAGCACACACACGTTTTCTTTTTTTTTTAAAGATATTTTTCAGGC